>NC_060279.1:32821691-32887382 GCF_021613505.1 Equus quagga | reverse complement strand
TTTGTTGTTGTAATTGTAAATGGGATTGTACTCTTTTTTTTTTTTTTAAAGATTTTATTTTTTCCTTTTTCTCCCCAAAGCCCCCCGGTACATAGTTGTGTATTCTTTGTTGTGGGTTCTTCTAGTTGTGGCATGTGGGACGCTGCCTCAGCGTGGTTCGACGAGCAGTGTCATGTCCGCGCCCAGGATTCGAACCAACGAAACACTGGGCCGCCTGCAGCGGAGCGCGCGAACTTAACCGCTCGGCCACAGGGCCAGCCCCGGGATTGTACTCTTAATTTCTCTTTCTACTACTTTGTTGTTAGTGTGTAGAAATACAACTGATTTTTGTATGTTGATTTCATATCTTGCAACTTTATTGTATTCATTTATTATTTCTAAAAGTTTTTATGTGGATTCTTTAGGGTTTCCTGTGTATATAATCATGTCATCTGCAAATACTGACAGTTTCACTTCTTCCTTTCCAGTTTGGATCCTTTTATTTCTTTTTCTTGCCTGATTGCACTGGCTAAGATTTCCAATACTATGTTAAATAAGAGTGGTGAAAGTGGGGACTCTTGTCTGGTTCATGTTCTTAAAAGGATAGATTTCAGTTTTTCTCCATTGAGAATGGTATTAGCTGTGGGTTTGTCATATATGGCCTTTATTATGTTGAGATACTTTCCTTCTATACCCATTTTATTCAGTTTTTATCATAAATGGATGCTGTATCTTGTCAAATGCTTTCTCTGCATCTATTGAGATCATTGCATGCTTTTTATTCTTCATTTTGTTAATGTGGTGTATCACATTGATTGATTTTCAGGTGTTGAACCATCCCTGCATTCCTAGAATAGATCTCACTTGATCATGATGTATGATCTTTTTAATGTATTGTTGTATTCAATTTGCTACTATTTTGATGAGGATTTTTGCATTGATGTTCATCAGTGATATTGACCTGTAATTTTCTTTTTTTGTGTTGTCCTTATCTGGTTTTGGTATCAGGGTAATGTTGGCCTCATAGAATAAGTTAGGAAGCTTCTCCTCCTCTTCATATTTTTGGAAGAGTTTGAGAAGGATAGGTATTAAGTCTTCTTTGACTGTTTGATAGAATTGATCAGAGAAGCCATCTAGTCCTGAACTTTTATTTTTTGATTACTGTGTCCATCTCCTTACTGGTGATTGGTCTATTCAAATTCTCTATTTCTTCTTGATTCAGTTTTGGAAGGTTGTATGATTCTAAGAATTTTTCCTTTTCTTCTAGAGTATCCAATTATCTGTGTACAGCATTTCATGGTATTCTCTTAGAATCTTTTGTATTTCTGAGGTGTCTGTTGTAATTTCTCCTCTTTCACTTCTGATTTTATTCATTTGAGCCTTCTCTCTTTTTCTCTTGGTGAGTCTGGCTAAAGGTTTGTCAATTTTGTTTATCTTTTCAAAGAACCAGCTCTCGACAGAAACACCTTAATGTTTATATTTCTACCAACATTCTGTTCATGATAATATATGTCTATCTCTCAGATCATAGAAGCTTTCTCTACAGCTCTTTTCTTTCTAAGCCCTTTTCAGAATCCCCTTTAGCATCTATATTTCTATGAACAATCTGTTGAAGACAATCTAGGCTTTTTCTAATATGCACAGCTCTCCAGCTGTGAACCTGTGAAGCCAGACAAATTATCCACACCCATAACACAATGGAAAACTAAAACTCTTCCAGCCTCTATCCATTAGCCAGTTCCAAAGCCACTTCCACATTTTGGGGTACTTGTTACAATAGCATTCCACTTCTGGTACCAAAATCTGTATTGGTTTACTAGGGCTGCCATAACAAAATACCACAAACTGAGTCACTTAAACAACAGAGATTTATTTTCTCACAACGCTGGAGGCCAGGCAAAGTGCCGGCAGGTTTGATTTATTCTGAGGCCTTCTCCTTGGCTTGCAGGTGGTAACCTTCTTTCTCTATGTCTTTACTTGGTTATCCCTCTGTCTGTGTTGTCTGTACCCTCATCTCCTTTTCTTATAAGGACACCAGTCATATTGGATTAGGGACTATCTTAAAGATCATATTTTAACTTAGTTACCACTATCTCCAAATATAGTTCTATATCCAAATACAATCACATTCTGATTATTGGGGAATGTTAGGTACTGAGGGGCAGGGCTTCAACATATGAAACATATGAGCTCTGCAGGGACATAGTTCAGCCACTAACACTATCTTTCCAGGTAGTTTGACCTTTTTTTCTTTTGGTGAGGAAGATTGGCCCCTTGGCCCTGAGCTAACATCTGTCACCAATCTTCCTCTTTGTGCTTGAGAGATGTCCCTGAGCTAACATCCATGCCAATCTTCCTCTACTTTTTGTATGTGGGATGCCACCACAGCATGGCTTGATGAGAAGTGTATAGGTTTGCACCTGGGATCTGAACCCATGAACCCTAGGCTGCTGAAGCAGAGTGCGCGAACTTAACTACCAGGCCAGCTCCAACCTTTTTTTTATTGATTCATAGGGTACTCTGTGTATATTAAGGAGTTATTGAAATTTCTTTCTTTCTTTCTTTTTTGCTGAGGAAGATTTATCCTGAGCTAACATCTGTGCCAATCTTCCTCTATTTTGTATGTGGGACACTGCCACAGCATGGCTAGTGAGGTGTGCAGGTCTGCACCCAGGATCTGAACCCCTAAACTCAGGCCACCAAAGCGGAGTGCAAAAAACTTAACCACTAGGCCATGGGGCCAGCCCTGTCTATATTCAGGAAATGGAATTCTATGTAGCTAATAGAAACAGAATGAAAAAACTCAGTATGTACTGACATACAACAATTTCCAAGATATATTGTTAAATTTTTAAAAATATGTGGGACAGTATGTGTAGTATGCTATCATTTATGTGTCTTAACCTAGAACATCTCTGGAAAGATCAACAAGAAATTTATGACAGTAATTGCCTCCAGGAACAGTAATTCCTGGGGAGAAGAAATAAGTGGCTGGGGGCAAGCAAGCTTGTTTTTTCATTGTCTACTCTTCAGTATCTTTTCAGTTTCAATTTTATGTATATATTACTTAACCCCCCAGAAAAAGCAAACTTAAACACTCAGACACACACACTGTGAACAGAGGAGATGGAACGAGAGGGAAGAAGAGGACCAGAAAGGTGTGGAGGCACAGTGGGTCCTAAATTCAGGCCAATAGGCAAGGGCAATTCAAATTCCAGAGGCAGAGCTCCCTACTCCCCAGTGTGTGGGGCTGGCTCATTCATCCATTTTTTCACCAAGCGTTCATGAGTGCATTTCATGGGTTAGGCAGGTGTTAGATGTGCAGAGTCAGGCATCAGTCCTGTCCTGGAGGAGTTCATGTACTGGTGGGGGAGAAAGAGAAGTAATAGACTACTGTCATGTCGACTCATGGTGATACCACCTGTAGAGCGTAACATGGAAGCACCGAGGAGAGGCACTCACCTTAGCCTGCAGTAGGAAAGGAAGAAAAAACTCCTCTGGAACAGGCAATGCTGGCCTCTCTCCCTGCTCCCACCTCCTCTACCACACCACCTTATTCTCTCAGCCCTTTCCTGCCAGGAGTTTAAGGAGTCTCTCTATTGCCACTGTCTCTGCAGAGCGGCTACAGGAGCCCCGAGTCACCGTGCAGACCATGAACGTGTCTGAGAATGCCTCCTGTAACATCACCCTGACATGCTCTGTGGAGGGGGCAGAGAAAGCTGTTCAGTACAGCTGGACCCCAAGGGACCCCCATGCTTCTGAATCCTCTTGGGGCTCCACTCTCACCATCTCATGGACACCTTGTGACCCAGACCTGCAGTACACGTGCACAGCCAAGAACCCAGTCAGTCAGAGCAGCTCCCGCCCTGTCCACTTAAGAACCTGGCAGATCTGCATAGGTAACTGGGTCCACTTAGGCCCTCCAGAAGATTCCAGAAACAGTCTGAGCAGCTGTAGAATCCAAACTCCAAGGTTCTGGCAGGACAGGGATGGGGGGTGGGGAGGCAAGAGATAAGGCCTGAAGACCCCTTGTTTTCTACCCTCAGGGTCCTGAGAGAGACTGGCAGGGAATGTGGGAACTCCCAGGGCACTGTGAAACTGAGAGGAGAGCAAGGGAGGGGAAGAGAGGATAGATGTAGAGATCCAGATTGCTCTTTGCTTGGGTGGGAGTGTCCCTGGCGTCTCCTAAGAAGGGCAGAGAGAGGAAGAGGGGCCTGGGTATGCAACAGGCAGAGCTAGGTGTATACCTGTGCAGGACAGGTGGTCCTGGGAAAGCAGTAGAGATGCCCTGTCAGAGGAAGGGGGAATGGACCCAGGCAGGAGGGCCTCTGGGGCTCCCCTGCCCTTCAGGCAGGCTGAGGGTCAAGGGAGTGGGGCCAGTGACTGAAGCCGCAATGTCTCATCTCTGACTGCAGATCCAGGAGCCTCCAGAGGAGGATCAGTAGGGGAGACGGTGGTGGGGATCCTGGGGGAGTCAGTCACCCTACCCCTGGCTCTCCCGGCCAGTCAGGACATAGAGAACGTTGTCTGGATGTTTAACACGTCTGTTATCAGCAAAGAGTGGGGAGAAGCAGCAAAAGCAGATCCCGAGAAGAACACAGCATGGGTCAGCCAGGACTACTCCCTGAAGATTGGCCAGCTGCGGATGGAGGACGCTGGCCCCTACCACGCCTACATATGTTCAAAGGCTTCTGGAGTGATCAGCATGAAGCATGTCACCCTGCTCATCTACCGTGAGTTTCTGAGCAGATCGCCTGTTATTAGATTCCTTCCCTGAAAGCTTTCTCCTCTTTGCTGCCTTCCCCTCCTCCCTCAGGCCTCTCCTACGGAAATGCCTCAGACCAGGACTGAGTTCACACCAGTCAATTCACAGGAGGAAAAATTACAATCAGTGGCTGGGCAAAAATCTACCCGGCAAGGTCCCCCTTCCTCTAGGCTTCCAGTTAGGCCTCAGCCACCCAAGTGTCGGTACTTGCCCCGTCCTCCTGCATTATTATCAGGTGGGACAGACCAGGAACTCTCCAACCTGCCTTTTTACAAAACAATATCCTTTTGAATAAGGGCAGAGCTGGCTGGTGTGGAGCCAGAGGAGACTGAGGAGAAAGCCTTTCGTGTCCAAAGACGCTGTGACCTCCAAGAGGGTTGGCTGCTCGGCTCCCCTGAGTGTGGGGGGCAGAACTTGCATTCTTCTTCCTCAGCCCTGGGCCTCATGGGAGCTTGGCAGGGCGGTTTGCATGGTTTCCATTTGCCAGCTCCTTTACCAGTACCATTCAGACATGGTCTGCACATCCCCTGCCTGGGCTTGTTGGTGTCTAAGTACCTGTGAGAAAGGTCGCTGTCTGCGATCCCCTTAAACTATGCAGTGAGTCAGCTTGTCTAGATCTGTTACACACTGTGACTCAAATACAGAAGAACCGGCAAGGAGATTAAGTAAAAATAATAATAAATTGGGAGCAAATGGTGCCAGTCTTATATTTCTTGTAGAATTGCTAACGTTTATTGAGAACTTATTCTGCGTTGGTGCTGTGCTCACCTCTCTACATCCCTTTTCTCCTGTAAATAAGCAAATTAGGTGATGAAACCTCAAAACGTAAGCCTTGAAGGGCCTTCAGAGCCTGTGGAAAGGCTGTGCTTATTTGCGTCGTTTGGTTTGCTTGCTCTTCACAGTATGCTGTATAGAATGATGTGGTATCTTTCTTTTTTCATTTTCATGAACTCCTTTATTGCACATCTGAGCATCAAAGGCCTAAAGAAATGAAGTGAAATGTCTGAGATTTCATAGCTCCCCAGGGAAAGGCGAGGTAGACACCCAGCGCAGTGTCAGTACACAACTTCATGAATATATTTTGAATGAGTGAAGATGTGGTGACTGCCCAGTGGGCAGGCCTAACTCCACATTGGGTCTGCCTTTCTTCTTATGCAGGAAGGCTGAAGAAGCCCAAAGTCACCTGGAGCCTTGGGCCCGCGGAGGACGGCATCTGCAGGGTCAGCCTGACATGCTCGGTGGAGAACAATGGACACAACGTGACCTATAGATGGACCCCCCTGCAGAAAGGAGCTGTTGCATCCCAAGGGGGATCTCACCTCAGTGTCTCCTGGAGGAGGGGTGAAAATCATCCCAACTTCACGTGCACAGCCAGCAACCCCGTCAGCAACAGCTCCGGGCAGTTTCTTCCTGGGGACATCTGTCCAGGTTGCCCTCTATCTCCACTCGGCCGGACCTCAGGGCCTTGGATCCTTAGATCCAAGAGTTTGCATTCTGAGTGGTTCTTTATGAAGTGCGGTGAAAGAGTGTGGGCAAGAGTCCTTTACTCAGCCATTCCGATAGAAACAGAAGGAGAGCCACATATGTCATTTAAATTTTCTAATAGTCACGCAGAAAAAGCCAAAAGAAATAGGTAAAATTAATTTTAATCATATATTTTATTTAACCAAATATCATTTCAACAAGTATTCAATACAAACAATTATTCATGAGATAATTTATATTTCATTTACACTAAGTCTTTGAAATTCAGTATGTAGTTTACACTAACAACACATCTCAATTCAGATGCTAAATTTTCATAGGAAGTACTTGATCTGTATGCAGAATTCATAAAACTTACAGATGAAAAAATAGATTTATATATCCAAGTTGTTCCAAACATACTTATCAGTTTTTCAATAAGGAATTGAGTCACTGTTCTTTTTTTTTTAAAGATTGGCACCTGAGCTAACAACTGTTGCCAATCTTCCTTTTTTTTTTTTGTTAATGGTTTATCTCCCCAAATCCCCCATACATAGTTATATATCTTAGCTGCAGGTCCTTCTAGTTGTAGCATGTGGGACACCGCCTCAACATGGCCTGAGGAGTGGTGCCATGTCCACGCCCAGGATCCGAACCGACGAAACCTGGGGCCACCGCAGCAGAGCATGCAAACTTAACCACTCGGCCACAGGGCCGGCCCCTGAGTCACCGTTCTTAAATTTACGTTTAAATTTTTAAAAATTAAATGAAATAAACAATTCAGTCCCTCAGTCATACTGGCCGCATTTCAAGGGCTCATACCATCCATGACTTGCAGCTACCATATTGGACAGTGCGGTGTTAGAAGTCTGTGGAGATGAGTTGATGGGAAGTTGACATGGGAAGGGATGCAGACCACTAAGGGACACAGGCTGTGTGAGTGGGAGCTAGAAAGGAAGCCCTAGTGGCTCTTACTACATTCCGGGCACTATTCTAGGTCCTTGTGCATTTTAGCATGATCAATCTTCACAGTAATCCTACACAGCAGATATTCTTATCGTTCCCCATTATATAAAGAAACTGAGACTCACAAAGGATAGGAAACTTGTCCAAGGTCACATAGCAAAAGCAGGGTTGGAACCCTGACTTCTGTACTTCGCTCGTCCCTAGAGGGAAGTAGAAAAAAAGGAACTTCTATCCAGGCGACCATGCTGAGTCAGGCTGCATCTGGTAGATGGATTTAGAGGCCTGTTAAGTAGGAGTCTGGACTTTTTCTGTCTCTAGCCTAGAATTCCTCTTATCCTATTTACAGAGAGAAGGAGTGTAGTGTGATGGATAAGGGTGTTTTAGGATCAGACAGCCTGCATTCAAATCCCAGCTCAGGTGCTTAAAACTCTGTGACCTTGGGCAAGCCATAAATCTCTCTACCCAGGGACAGTGTCTGCCTTATGAACTGCTGTCACTTCTTGCCTAGGAGAATGCCTGCTCAATAAATAATGGTAGAATGAATGAATGGAAAGAAATATTTTCTGCAATGGCATGAGATTTTAAGAGGCAGATAGGATGGCCATTACAGTTTGTCCATTGTTTGCTCCAATCTTTTATCATTATTTATACTAAATTATTCATTTCTTCTTCACAGGGCCTGAGAGAAGCAGCAGGCTTTGGGTTGGGCTCTCCTTGACGGTTTCCATCATTTTGTGCTTTGGGATCTCTGGCTATTGCATTCGGAAGCAAGGAAGACGGTGTGGGTTTCTGAGATCAATGGAATCTACCCGCACTAGGCCATTTCCCTGGGACCTTTGGAGGCTTCTCTGTCCTCTCATAATTCCCCCTACCCCTTCTCTCCCAAGACCTCATTTCTTCTCAGAGTGATGGGGGGAGGGCTGTTAGTTGGGACTCTGGTCACAAATAATTGAAACTCAGCTCCAAGTAGCTTAGACAAAGTGGGGGGGGGGGGGGGGGTGGGGGTGCAGGGGGCATGGTTTATTATTTCGGAACTCACATAATAATCTGTGAGGAAAGCAGAGGAAGAGCTGGCCCTAAGGACAAATGTCACCAGAGACTCAGAAGTCACCAGAGCTCTCCATCTCTCGTTCCTACTTCTTCATTCAAGCCAGCTTAACTCTCTCCTACTGTAGCCAGCAGAGGAGCAAATGTGGGAGGTGGAGTGTGTACCACAGCAGAGCAACTGGTAGCTCCGGACTCACACATACTTGTAGCTCTGACACCAGGAAGGGAAAAAAGATGTTTCCCTCCAACTCCAGCTTGAAAAATCTCAGAAATATCTTTGATTGGCCCAACTTTGGGTCATGTCACCATTGCTTGGCCCAATCACTGTGGCCAAGGAAATGAGCTATTATGGTTGACATCTCCCTCTGGAGATGAGTATTGGAGTGGGAATGGAGTATTTCCCAGAAAGAACAGATTGCTTAGAACACATGGCCCCCAGAAGAATTACTATGAGTTGGCAAACCACTCTGATTTGTTGCTACCACAGAGGGGTTAGAGATCTCTACCCTCCAGAGGGAAGGCAGGCAGCTCCAGAGCCTTCTCCTTAGCTGAAGATGACCCTAGACTCTGTCATGCTTCTCATGGGCTTGAGAACCCTCACATCAGGGTTCACATTACTCCCTAAAGCCTTTTCCCTGTCTATGTCCTCAAAATCTCTCCTCTTGTCCTTTGATTCTCACAGAATCAGAGACCTCTCCCTCTTCACAGCCCTACTGACAAACCTTCTCTATCTTGGTTTCTTAGGTTCAGCCCCAGCCTTCAGTTCCAGCCAAGTTGAGGCCTCAGCTGACACATCAGGTACTATCACCAATGACATAGATTGTGGGGTCCCTGGGCCAGATGGAAGCTGCAAAGCCTGGCTACTCAGTGTGGTCTGCCAACCAGCAGCATGAGCATCATTGCCCAGGAGTTTGTTAGAAATGAAAATCTTGGGCACTCCCCCAGAATGCTGAATCTGAATCTGCATTTTAACATGATCCACAGGTGAATCACATGCCCGTTAATGTTTGAGAAACAATGTGCTAGAGGAAGGTGGTTTAGGGAACAAATTCACAACTAGGACGGAGTCCAGAAAGATGGGAACCAGAGCTAGGAGACGCAGCTCGTCCTCGAGCGTCTCTAGGGTTCCTCAAGCATTGACCCTCATCACTTGAATGTGGCCTATGATGAGGATGGAGTTATCTTCTCCACTCTGAGAATGGAGAAACAAAAGGCTAGATGGATGGGCAAATCTGAGGCAGGAGCAAAACTAAAACTTAATTAAAATTGAAACCCATGAGATTGTCTGGACACCAAGAGCATCACTGAGGCAGTAGTCTTCCAATTTTTGAAAAAGCTAAGGAATAGTTTCTTCAAACAAAATATTATGCAACACCCCAATAGCACAAAGCATGTAAAAATGGGACTGTCGTAAAAATGGGTGTTGGGGTGGAGAGCTGAGATGCCCACATCTTACTCTCCTACTCCCATCCCTCAGTGTCCTAAATCACCTCCTGGAGCTCTGGAGTTCTAAGGACCTAAACTCTGCCCACTCAGACCAACCCTGCTTTAGAAAACCCTATGCTACCTCTGATGGAGGGGATTCCTCAAGGTGAGAGAATAGGAAGAGAGGCTGGGAGGGGACAGGGGGCTCAAGTCATCCAACAGTGCAGGCTTTTCTGATGAAAGTATAACCCCGAGAAAGGAGTCAAGAAATGGGAATGAGACTGGATATGGAACTTCCCACCAACTCCCTCCTCATGGCTGGCAGAACAGACTCTTGTCTCCCCCAGCCTATGCCCTCCTTCCTTGGCACCCTGGGCACAGGAGGGGGAGTAAAGAAGTGTTGGGGACACCACTCTCATCCCTATCCTTCCTCCCTCCCTCAGCACCCCTCCTCAGCTCTCAAGGCCTGCTTCTTCAGGCTCTCCATCCTTGCTCGTAAGTTTCCTCTTCTCTAGATCTTTTGCCACTGCCTGAGTTCATGCTGTCACCATTTTTTTGTTTTATTGAATAGATTTTTTTAAATTGAAAAGTCTTATAATCACATGGTATACCATTAAAAGGAAATCTCTTTCCAAATCGCAATCTCCAGGTCTCTCTCACCAGAGACCTCCATTGTTTTTTTTGTTTGTTTGTTTTTCTGCTTTATCTCCCCAAATCCCCCCGGTACATAGTTGTATATCTTAGTTGCAGGTCCTTCTAGTTGTGGCATGTCCATTGTTAAGATGTATGTATGTCTAAATTCTTTCAAAGCCTTTTAATGTGTTTACAGACATAGTATATATTTGTGTGTGTGTGTATTTGTGTGTGTATGTGTTCTTCCTTTAATTAAACTGACGGGAAAAACCTATAACATTTTTCTGACCCTTGCTTTTTTTTTTTTTTTTTTGAAGATTTTATTTTTTTCCTTTTTCTCCCCAAAGCCTCCCAGTACATAGTTGTATATACTTCATTGTGGGTCCTTCTAGTTGTGGCATGTGGGATGCTGCCTCAGCGTGGTTTGATGACCAGTGCCATGTCCGCGCCCAGGATTCGAACCAACAAAACACTGGGCCGCCTGCACCGGAGCGCGTGAACTTAACCACTCGGCCACGGGGCCAGCCCCATGACCCTTGCTTTTTTAACTTAACAGTATATCCTAGCAATATTGGCATACATAGATTGACTGACTCCCATTTATTCTGTCCTACAGATACATCTTAATTTACTTAATCAGTCTTTCTTAGCAAATATTCCCATTCTTGTTACTAATACCCTAAAATATGATAATAGTTTCCTAACTAGCCATTCCCTCTGCAGAGTTTTCCCTTTCTATCCCTTCTGCTCACCACTTTACAGAGCTCAACCCTGACTGCTCTAAAACCATCAGTGGCTCCTCACGACCTTTGTCTGTTACTCAAAAGGCGCTGTAACCTAGTGGTCAGGTGTATGCGTTCTGAGGTCAGACAATCCTGTGTGAATCCCAGCTCTCCTCCTTATTAGCGATCTTGGGCAATTCAGCCTCTGAGCCTCAGTTTCCTTACCTTGCAAAATGAGAGCACCAACCTCTTCGAGTGCTGTGAGGACTGAGTGGGGTGATGCCCACAGTGTGCCCTCAATAGGCGGTAACTACTATCATCACGCAGTACTGGGCCAGACCACTCTTCCTCTACTTTATTCCTACACAAAGCGCATTGGGGGCAATATTGAGTAATCAGTAAGAACATCACAGACCAGACTGCCTGCATTCAAATCCTGCCCTTACCACTTACTTGGGCGAATATTTAACCTTTGCATGCTCCAGTTTCCTCATCTGCAGAAAGTAAAGTTAGTTATTGTCTATACTTCATGAGGTTTAATGCAAATTAAATGTTTATTCATGAAAAGCTTTTAGAACAGTGCCTGACACATAGTAGGCACTTAGTAAATGGGAGCCATTATTATCTGCACTTAGATCAAATAGGGTGCTTGACGTGCCCCAAAGGCAGGTAGTCGTCCACCCAGTGTGCCACACTAGCTGTTCACAGCAGGCACCATTCTGATTGTCCTATGTCCAGGCCATTGCAGTTAAATATTTTGAATATTATCCTTTCCCAAAGGAGAGGGCACCCAAGGTTTCACACGTGACTTTAGTCATGCTGCTTCCTCCACCAAGAATACCCGATCACTAATCAAAATCCTGCCCCTACATGAAGACCCACGTCAATTCTATCACCTTCACGTGTTCTTCTCTGCTTCGCTACCCAGAGACCATCTCCTTTCACCTCTTCCCTTTCTTTGTACTTTTCATATGTCAGTTGTTGGAGCTGGCCTTACATTAACTGATTTACATACGGATGTGACCCCCAGCTGGACAGTGCACTCCTTCAAGACCAGGTCTAATTTACTCTGTGTTTCCTCAGAGTACCCATCATGGTACTTAGGGTGGTTTATCCAATGGGGCTAGTTCTGCACTGAGTCTCTTTCTTGTCATACTCGATGAATGTGTATCAAATGAATGAATAAGTGAATGCTTGAAAGGAAGGAGGAAGGGAGAGTGGGATAGAGCCCTCTGAGGGAAAACAGGAAAACAGCCTCTCTTCCAGTTCTCTAGGCCCCATCTGAGGTAGGAGTCAGAGCAGCTTAGATTCTTGTACAATGCAAGAGAGAGGTGAAGGCTGACACACTTTTTACTAACCCTGCACCTTGCGTTCCAGGATCCACTGCTGGCCGCACAATATATTCCATGCTTTCCCCAGGATATGAGATGATGGACACTCCCCCTAAGACTTCCAGGCAACAGGGTAGGCCCACTTCTGAGAGCAGCTCTGACAGCAATGGGACAACTGATAAGGATGAGGAGAAGAATGAAATGTACTGGCCTGTCAATAAAAGAGATCAGGTGTATGACTCGGTCACTCAGGAGGACACTGAACATGACTCAGCCTCTGAGGGGCAAGCGGAGTATGATCTTGTCACTCCAGATGACGTGCAACCTGAGCCTGTGGTTGACGGGAACACGGTGTATATGGAAGTGTTCCTCAACTCGCAGGTGAGCTTTTTTAATCAGTACACCTTCCCTTCCCCTTCCACTTCTAGGGCCCTCCAATATCCTGGATGACTAGTCCTGCCAAACTGGGAGCCAGAGGCTGGGGGACAGGACCAGCAGCACATGGGCAGAGAATCCTGACTCTGTTCGTGTTTACCAAACCTTGTGCTCCCTTAGAATGAAGGAACTCATCCCTTAGTTCCCATTCTTGGCCTATAAATAAGGGAGGTGTTGGGGAACCAGAGGCACTGTCCCCATTGCACTGAGGCAGCTTCCACCCTCTATGTGATACCAGAACCTATTGTGATGTCCTGTCTCTTCAAAGGTTGAGGGTGAAAGTCTGGAAAGCTCTTATTTGGTGACTATGGATAGTATGATGTTGGTCTGTTACAGGGAGAGACCCAAGTTCCTTTGAAGAAGGAGAGCTCAGACACAATCTACAGCCAGATACAGAATTCTCAGACGGTGAGAACAATTTTCTCTGTATCCTAAGGCCCATAAAATGAGGTACGACTCCCCAGACCATTTTAACTGAAAGTCCTAAATTCCCGTGGCAGAGGAGCTTAAGTTCTACCCACTATGCACCCTCCTGACACACTCCATGGTCAACAGAGATGCTTAAACAAGTATTTTTGATTTACATCCATGTGGTCAAAGGTTGAAAATTTCTAATTGATTTAATAATATCTTATGTTGATTAATATTAACACTGACTAGAATGGAAGGCTGTAAACCCAAACAATGTATGGTCTATGTATATTTCTAAATCTATCTCTAATCCTGATCTTAACCCACCAAAATGTCAATTTCCCAAAACAATTGGAAATTAACCAACAGTCTAGTGTCAAGATTTTTTTGAAAATGTGCTGTTAATTAACAATATATTGGGTTTTTAATAGTGTTAAAAGATCCCTTAAGGGTAGAATTTCCCATTAAATAACAATAACAATAACTTCCATATAATGTTTTACAGTGTACAAAACATTGACAGACATATTCTCATCTGATCCTTATAACACCTCTACAAATGTGCTGTCATCCACATTTTATAGCCAAAGAAGCCAAGATGCAGGAAGCTAATTTTCCCTAAGTTCACATAGATAGTAGTTGAAGTTTCAGTATTAAAAATCAGAAGGAGTTTTAAAATAATCCTGAAAAATCTTAAGCAATTAACCTGGATCTGAATCTGGCTGTCCACTCTACTTTCACTCTCCTGAAAACATTAGATCCATTCATACGTCTGCTTTCAAATCTCCTCCAGAATTCTCTCCCTGTAATATGTTCAAATAAGTTTTAAAAAAAGAAAAACGTTCTCCAAGTTTTTCAATTATACTACTTCTCTGTGATTGATGAATTAATCAGTAGATATTTATTGAACACTTTTTGTTTGCCCAGAACTGGGCTGAGCGCTGTGGGGATTCGGACATATTTAAGACACCATCCTTGACCTTGAAGGCTTTTTATGTATCTTTTGGTGCAGTAGGGGTGGAGCTGATTCAGTCACCTGGAAGGGGAGGGGAAATACACCACGTGACTACTTGTTGTGTTCCTATGGGTTTTTCAGACTTTGGAAGTGGGAGATATCTCTTCACTGAGGTAGACAAGAAAGGCACCATGAAAAAATAGTTTGGGTTGGACCATAAGAGATGGATAGAGTTTGTTCAGCAGACACTTGTGCAAATGTGCAGTTCAGTTCAACCATCATCTGCCTCATGTCCTGATCTCTAGGGCATGGCCTAGTGCTTAGTCAGCTAGGGACTTCACCTTTGGCCTTGAGAACAAATCTGTACCCTTCACTGCATTCCCAAAGCCACTTTCCAATCTGACCTGGCCCTTTGTGTTTGGGTCAATACTGGTCAATCTTAAAGTCATGGACATCAGTCCCTGCTCTGAGTTTCAGAATGGCCATGGGTCACCACTTGTCTGGTCGGTCCTGCATGACTCCCACATCACCCCAGGGACTTCACACCTCTAAAACCACCCTCATCCACAGTGTAAGTGGAAATCAATGCATTTCCTCGGCCATGCTCTTGACAGAATTTATCCCTTGTCTGCAGAATTTTCAGGACCAGGAATCCTGGTTCTAGGTGTCCTAAGGCCATTATTGACCACTCAATCAGGAATTTCTCAAACCTACTTGGGTTATTATTTTCTGACACACGTCTCTACATGATATCTAAAAGGTTTATGGTATTCCTCAAGCTATTGCCAGTACCTAACCTCCCCTCCTCTCTGCATCAGCTCAGGTTTCCTCTGCTCTTTAGAGCCTTCCCTGAACACTCTCAGACAAAGGATCCCCAAAACCCTTGGAACATGAAATTCTAATGGTCTGGACCATTACTTTGGAACGTAACCTCTACCACATGAATTATCTTTACGTAAATATCTGTCTTGTTTCTCCAGCTAGGGCAGAGATTAGGATCATTAGATAGTAGCTTCTTGAGAGCAAAGCCTCTTATTGTCATTTTTTAATCCCCTCAATTTGCTGCACTAAATGATCTTATATATCTCCCTTACAGAGAGCCTAGCCTGTGGCCCTTACCATTAGAGATTCTCCATAAATGCTTGTCATTGGCTTTGTTGATTGCTCTATCCCTAGGCCAGCCCATATGACCCCCTGTCTATAGGATGGGCCAATCGTAGCCTGGCTTTACCTTCCTCTCTCTCACCAGCAAAGGGCCAAGGAAACCAGAGACCTCCAAGCTTTATTAACCATATTTTTATGTGTCTTTTGGCTCACAGGTGGTGCCACCAACACAACAGAACAATTTTGACTCTCCTGAAATCTCCACCTATGAAAATTTGACCTGAAAAGAAAAGCAGGTGTTGCCTCTCTTCCTGGGGTTGGATAAGCAGCTGGACCTCATGGGACCTGGGGCTCCTGCAGACAGAAGCACTTCAGAATTTCCCTCGGAGTCTCAAAGATGCTTGGATTTGACCCTCCCCTTCCTCTCACCCCATGTGACTTCCCAAGCCCATTAATAGATCAGACATAGTCTCCTTCTTGGAGCCTCTGGGCTTCAAGTTGTCCTTGCTCCATTTGTCTCCTCGCATGCTTGTACTGTTTCCCCCCCTCAGCTCAGAGGCACCACCTCAAAACTCTGCCAAGGCTGGTCAAATGTGGTTGAAGGGGATCTGGACCTTCACATCATCTTCTAAACAGCTGTTAAAATGGATCCAACAGATCTTCTAACTCATGGACACAAAGATCTGTTACCGAGCAAGGGCTCTCTCCACCTGTGTGCACAGAAGCTGATACTGTGTACACTGGTCTTTGAGGGAAGAAAGCTTATTATGCAATCAATTGGCGAGGAGACAGGAGGACGGCCTGTCAAATCTGTCTCCCCGATCCAGGGAATGGGGTAAAGTTTAAGGGATCAGGGAGGGAAGGCTGGCATGTGGAAGCCCTGGAAGGATGAGTTTTGGCTGGCAGATCAAAATTTTCTCTACTGCACATACTCCTGGCTGGCTGGCTGCACTGAAAAGTAGCTTTAACATTCCATTCTTAGGATGAGATCAATACAGTGAACAAGGGTAAAGCTGTTATGCAGATTTAAGTCATTGCTTCTCTATGGATAAGATTTTCTAGAGATTTAGCCATCCTCTTCTTCCTGGCACAGAGAGGAAATCACCCTCACAAATGGAGATTTCTCTTATAAATGGGTAACTTCTACTAGGTTTTCAGAGCTTTCCCCTGCATCTGCTGTTTCTTAAAAATAACCAACCTAAAATAATTCTTATGCCAAAGAGTCATGTTTTAGGGTGGCAAATTCTGTTCCTGGTCCTGTGGTTAGAGATCTAGGTAAAATCATGTCTGCTGTAGTATTTTTTAAAATAAGAGATTGGAAATAACCTAAATGCCCATTTAGTAGGAATCTGGTTAAATATATGATAGTGTACCCATGCAATGACAAACCATGCCACTTTTGCAAAGAAAGGATGTAAAGACTAATGTGCTTATAGGAAATGAGCTCTAAGATACATTGTTGAGTGGAAAAAACAAAGTTCAGGACAATGTGCATTATGTGCTACCAGTTCGATAAAAGGGAAATGTATATCTAGAAGCTTATATAGGCATAGAAAAGTTCTGAAAGGAAATGATACCAACCCTAGGTTCTTAGGCTCTCTGTGTAATAGAAATTGACAAGAGGCCCAACCAAGCTCTCAGCCAACGTTTTATTGGGTCTTAAGCTCCAGCACAAGGGAGATAGCACAGGAGAAGTGGCTCTCTGGCTTTCCAAAGGGAGCCGTCCTGAGTCTTTTATGGGCTGAGGGGAGTGGACTGGTGCCATGATTCTCTGCCTCCAGAGGCATTCTACTTCCCTCTTCCTGGTGGTGTCTTCCCTTGCCTTGTGGGTGTTGTGGTCCCTGCTCCTGCCCAGTCTGTCCAATATGGCAGTGTTGCTCACTACCGCCACCCCAGGAAGGTCATAAAATGGTCATCTGGGAGCTTGGTGCACATACGAGAGAGTAGGTCTACTGCTTGTGGGCAGTTTTGCTTCAGAAGGTTGCTTATCTTGACTTCAAAAACAGCTGGGCTGGGGGGCTGGCCCCGTGGCCGAGTGGTTAAGTTTGCGCGCTCCGCTGCAGGCGGCCCAGTGTTTCGTCAGTTCGAATCCTGGGCGCGGACATGGCACTGCTCATCAGACCACGCTGAGGCAGCGTCCCACATGCCACAACTAGAAGAACCCACAACGAAGAATACACAACTATGTACCGGGGGGCTTTGGGGAGAAAAAGGAAAAAATAAAATCTTTAAAAAAAAAAAACAGCTGGTCTGGGAGGTGCTGGATTTGGTGGCTAAGGGTGAGGGGCAGAGTCCGGTCCCTATTCTGTCTCAGAAATACACAAAACTTATCAGTGGCTGCCTCCGGGGAGGGAACTGGCTTGGTTGCTTTTTTTTTTTGAGGAAGATCAGCCCTGAGCTATCATCTGCTGCCAATCTTCCTCTTTATGCTGAGGAAGACTGGCCCTGAGCTAACATCCGTGCCCATCTTCCTCTACTTTATATGTGAGAGGTCTTCCACAGCATGGCTTGCCAAGCAGTGCCATGTCCACACCCGGAATCCAAACCGGTGAACCCTGGGCCACCAAACTGGATCGTGTGCACTTACCTCTGAGCCACTGGGCTGGCCCCTTGTTTTGTTTTTTTTTTTCACATACTTTTTTGTACTGCTGAATTTTTCTTAACCATTTGTGTGTATTACTTCATTGTCATATTTTTTTAAGTGCTTAAAATGCCTCTTCCATATAAGCTTTCCATATTTACCCCGAAGAACTTCCCTCCTTATTGTCAGGTCTGCGAGCAGAACGGCCACAGAATCTCTTCTCTCCCCAAAATTGTGGCCTCAGCCCTGTCCCCTTGCCTGAAAGTTGCACTCCCCTTCGCTTATTTTCATGATGCTCTAGTGTACATTTGGGTTGCATCCGCTTGCAGCCCATTTATGTCGTTTAATGTTGTGTTTCTGTCGTCATGCTCTCCTGCACATGGTCCGTGGAGTCAGTATGTCTTCTGTGGCCTGCAATGAGTACTCCCTGGGGGCTGGGCAGTGCTTCATACGCACCAAGAGCTTTATTACTGCTTGTTCATTGGCTGGTGGTTGCATGGGTAATTATCTCTGTAGGGCATTGTGGGGGATTGGAGCTGGCTACCTGAAAATGTGTCTCTTTGACATGAGCATTATTTTGGGCTGATTGCTTTTAAAAACTGCAGACATGAGAGGAACTCTGAAAACTAGAATTTACTTACCCTTTGTAAAAGACATTTACATTTGTAAGGGAAATCTCCATCTGTAAAGGTGTCTCTCTCTCTGTATCAGGAAGAAGGGGAGATGACCTTATCTCTAAAAACCCTTATCAATGCAGAAGGCAAGGACTTAAATCTTCATAATAACCTTACTCTTATTTACTGTGCTTTTCTGGTAATCTCCCATTACTGACACCCCCCCACCCTCCAACATCCTCCTTTGTCTTTAACTGAAGATGGTATTTAAGAAGAAAGCCTCCACCATTTGGCGAATTACTCAGTTTTCCTGAGTGTCTCCCATGTATACACGTTATAAAGCTTTGTTTGATTTTCTCCTGTTATTCTGTCTCATGTCAATTTAATTCATAGCCTGGCCAGAAGGACCTAGAGTGGGTAGCGGAAATGTCTTCCTCCCACACAGCATTATCACATAAGTTCAACAAAGACATATAATATGATGATGCTGTACTTTGTTACACTACAGACTAGGGCATCCCCAAAAGCCCTGGGCTGGTTCAAGATCTGAACAACTCAGGATACAAGAAAGGCCAGCAGCAGTCAATGGTCAGTGTCTCTAGTGTTCATCTGGATGGCTCCAACCCCCATCATTTCCTGCTCTTTCTGTTTACCACAGTACTTGACTCTGCAACTCAGCTCCCAAAATGTGCCTCAGATCCCCCAGACTCCTTTTGCTTATATTTTCCTGGTTCTTACATTTGATGCTTTCTCCAGGATATGGCCTGTTCTCAACTGTCTCCAGAATGAAGCCAGCCTGGCCAGCCACACAGCCCGCAGGGGACAGGGATCAGATGGGGCCTGAGCAAGTGCATACTATGGCCATCCTCCATGAGACTGAATGGCTCCTGGGATCTGGGGGTCTCAGAATCTACTGTTCCAGAGTGAACAAGGCTGACACATGGACAGCTCACCAGGAGGCCGGACCCTTCTCCAGCAGCAATTAGACAGGCATACATTTTTTGGTGGTGCACAGTGTCCTTTGGAAAACACAGAATATGGAGGAGACATATAAATTTAATTCAGGAAAGAAATTTAGACGGCCTCTTACTAACACCACAGTTTTTTATTAAATTCATTTGTTAAATACAGACTGGGGCAGTTGAAGAACGAGTTTCCATGCAATATCACCTGTTGGATTCTCCGAGTAGGGCCTCTGCCAGTTCACCCTCGTCCCTTTCCTGGGCTCTGTCAGAGTCTCGGCCTGGTCCCCACAGCCTGGTGGAAAGGCCTCAAGACTCAGGAAAGCCCAGCATAGTGTCTAGTTCCCAAATGCTCAGTTGTCTGAGCCCTCCCTCCAGCATGTGCCATAGGGAGCACTCAGCAGGACACAGAACTTAATAAGAGATGGTTTCTAATTGTGAAGAATTTATGAAGAAGTCAAAATAGGTTTCTAACAATGGGGTTTTGTAAATCAAATGTCACACAGTAGGCCAAGCAGGTCTCCCTGCCTAACTGTCAGGACAGCATGGGCTCAAGTGATTTTTCCGCTCAAAGATGGGATTCCTCTGCACCACCTGTTCTCGCTCCTGTCCACTCCTCCTTGTGACCAACTGGCTAAAGGGAGACGTTTAATATCTGGCGGGGGAGTTTTTCCTCTGTATATGAGCAAAACCCAGGACCAGCCCCCTGGGAGAACCTGCCAGCGGCTTACGGCTAGTTAGTCCACCTTCACAGAGGGGGCTATTCCTCTTCTTCTGCGTCACCATTATCTTTCCCTCCTCTTTGTAGGATGGGCCTGGGCAAGGGGAAGGTCTAGGAATGTGGTCATCCCGGATTAGGGAGGAGGTGAAATGAGTAACAAACTAGAAAACCAGAAGGCAATCTTGATGCTAATAATAACGCCACCTTATGTTTACATAGCACTTGAAAGACTACCCAGACTTGAACTTGCTGTGTGGTCTTTTGTGAACTACCCAACCTCTCCACCCATTCTTGTCCAGTCTGTACGTCGAGAGATATTGTTTATCAGCCTTGCCCTTATAATGCCTGTTAAGAAATCATTTTCAGAAAAATATATAGAGATCATGAATAAACTCCCATATCCTCTCCAAACTAGAAACTGTTCTGTAGAGATTCCTGTGGCATCATCCACTGCACTGATTCCCAGTGCATGCTGGGATGTAAGAGAGGTGAGAGCAGCTGTGGCAGCTAGGAATATGCACAAAAGTTCTCCAGCTCCTTGCGGCTCAGTCGAGCAGGGTTCTGGGCTTTGCGTTGGCTCTTTCCAACCTGCAGAAGAAAAGGAGAATTTCAGACTCTCTCACTCGGAGATCCTCGTTACAACCCTTTGGGGTATGAATTTTCCCCATTTTACAGATTAAGAAAGTGAAGCTCAGAGTGGTGAAACAAATTAACTCAGGGTCAACAGCTAGTATGAAGTAAAGGAGGGGCTTGAATCCAGTTCTTCTGGCTCCAATTCTAGTGTTTTTTTAACCACATCATGCTTTTTCATAACCCCTCTGGATTGCCTTGGCCAACACAGTATCCTCTACACCCCTGCACAACACAAGGGTATGTACTGGACTGTCCTGAACTGTCCAGTTGGCTTTCATGTGGGGCTACAGCTGAAGTGCCAGGAATCCCAGCAGACACCCATTCACCCTCTCCCTTGTGACCAATGGCAACGTCTTTGTTGGACCACAGGTGGAAGCTCGAGTGTAGTATGAGACTAACGGGCAGAGGTACTCTCCATGCTTTAATTTCTCTTGGTATAAATGGAAAGTATAATTATACCTACTTCATAGCATTCTATAAGGATTAATTGAGATAATTCATGTGAGACCACTGGCAGGCCACTGTATATATAACAAACTCCCAATAAATGCTGAGTCCTTACTTTCCATTCCCTAAATGACTTGATAGGAAGCAATTCAGCCACCAGGCTCAGTGGTCACCTTTGTACAGTGTTCATGCCAGCAGCAGCTTAAGATCACTTATGTCCTGGAATGATTTCCAATTACTTTCTAACTTTAGGAAGTCATTTAGATTCACTTATCTTTCCCTCTTGTCCACACCCCCCCACCCCCCCGGAAAGGGCCACCAGTGTGGCCTACAGCTGGGGGACTAGCCTGGGGAGTGCCCTAATGTAAAACTCAAGCTCCCCAGAAAGAGTCAAACTTGATATGACCTTGGGTTAGACCCTCACGCTCCCTGAACCTCAGTTTCTTCATCTCTAAAATGAAGACTTGGATCAGAAGTGCCTAAGATCCCTACAGCTCTGCGAATCTGTGGATGACTTTTTCACAAGGGTGTGACTTCAGGCAACACCTTGGACACTAAACCCATTCAGAGGGAGTTCCAGAATCTTACCTCTTCATAGATAGTGTAACTCAAGGGAGGGTTGTGGTTCT
This sequence comes from Equus quagga, assembly GCF_021613505.1. Taxonomy (NCBI): domain Eukaryota; kingdom Metazoa; phylum Chordata; class Mammalia; order Perissodactyla; family Equidae; genus Equus; species Equus quagga. Next base: position 32,865,558 of record NC_060279.1, on the reverse strand, counting down.
TCTTGGATCCAGACTAGAAATTCAGAGGGTAAAGAGTGCTTAACTTCAGGTTAAGAAATGTCCAACCCGTAACTGATGTGAGAAGTACCAAAAGAGACTCAGGGCCCAGAAAGTCCTTGTAGTATCCCCAGCCAGAAATGAATAGAATCTACTACCCCAGGAGTAAACCATGGTGTTTGTGGTTTCCAGAGAAGGCAAAATACATCCTTGCCTATGATACGACATTTCTAAACTAAAGTCAGAGTTTAGTATCCTGTACCCACATGCTCCCAAACCCACACATACACACATTCCCAGCACACACACACACACACATACACACATACCCTTCAGACAAACCTAATACAAATATTGCCTCAAAACATGTATCTCTTCAGCACATAGCGTACACACTCACCCCTAGTGTACACAATGCTGGCACACACAGAAGTACTGCCCCTAGCACATACCCTGAACATGGTGAAACACCGGAAACACTAGAATTCAGAAGCACTTTGAGTAGTATGCAGAGTCTTCATAACATAATACCAAAGCATGTGACCATGGTGTCTGTGACCCTATATATGTTCATTGTTGTAGCATATAATTTAAATATAAATATCTGTCACGTGGAATTCAAGTTGATTGAATGACTAATTGGAAGGAGGGTGAATGAAAACTCTGAAAATCTGTCCTAACCTCTCCCAATTTGATATGAACACATGGTTCCTAATGGGCATGTACTCAACACTTCCATAGTTTGGCAGATTCCCAACTTCCCAAACTACCACGTTAAGGTTATGGCTTCATATGGTGACTCCAGCCCCAGGAATACCATTCTTCCCACCACCTCCCACCAAAGGTGAAAAGATGAACACAGCACCAAGATACCCAGCTTCTGTGGTTCCTGGTACCCATAAGTGCTACGAGCTCAGCTTGGAGCAGGATTCGAGGGGAGCCTGAGGGATTGCCTTAGTCTGGGGCATCCACCAGCCAGTGACTGGCCAGAACCTTTGTCTGGTTCCCTGAATGTCAACATTGTATCTCTCTAGGTCCAGTCTACTCCTCCAGCTCCAGGCTATATGTCCCTGCCTTGGAAACTTCTCCAGTATCTCTCGCCATAGCCTCAGCTGGCCTACTAAGGACTCCACAGTCCCTCTGCACAAAGCACCCCCTTTCTGTCTCTGCCTCCCACGCAAACTCCTAGAGACTCCTTTAATCCACTGTTCTCTTAGTCTCAGAGCTGTTCTTTTTCTCCAAACAGAACCAGAGATTTCTAGTTGGCTCATTAACATTTAAGTATGGTCATTTAACACAAGGTACTCAGATACACATAGTGGAAGACAACTCCCTTGGAAGTGCACACACACACACACTCTCCACCAACACACACCTGCATATGCATGTGCAAAATACACATCTGTATCAATGGCACCCCTGCAGGGGGAGACTCACCTTCCGGGAAGGCTGTACTAGTGAATATAATGTATTTGCAGTCTCTTGCGACGTGGAAGCAGAAGGCTAAAGAGAAGACAAATAAAATCATTTCAGAAGCATAGATGCAGCACAACCGTAGGAAGAGAGGTCATCTCTTCCATCCCTCCCCCTCTACCCTGCCCAGACAGAAGATTTAAGTGTTAGTGAAAAGAACCCTGGAGTAGTCAAGAGGTCGGCCAACCTGAATGTTAGTCCCGCTCTGTCACTGAAGACAGCTGTTATCTGTTGAACACTTATTCTGCACCTGTGTTCTCCCCTAACACTCCTAACATTCCTGTAAGATAGAAATGATCACAATTTGCCCCATTCTACCGATGAGGCTCCAAAAGGGTACATAGCCCAAGGCAGGGTGTTCACAAGGGAAGCAGGATTTAAACCCAAGACTCTCGAGGGTTCTTTTCTTAAACACCTCAATGCCTTCCTTGTCTAGACCTGAGCCAGATGTCCTCAAAGGCAGGTAACCATCATCTTTGTAAGATGCTCCAGAGGAGGAATCTCATTCTCAGTCAACATCTCAGTCTGGGAAGAGCTCTTTATTCCATTTATTCAAATTCCTCTTGTTGGAATTCAATGTGGCTCAAGTCAGACAACTGGCAGATATCAATCTCTGTTACACATCTCTTTCAGGCTCTTTGACTTGATCCACTATCAGTGAATCACACTACCTTAAGGAAAGCAGGAGGAGGCAACACCCACCTTGAGAATGGCACAGTGGCTGAGTGGTGGATGCCTCCTCCCTCCTGTCCTCGCTTTTCCTCCAGTTCTCTCTTCCTCTCCCCTTCATTGCCTTCCCTGCACCTCCTCCCCTTCCCTGTCTCCTCTTCCTCCTTTTTCTAATCTTTCTCTGAAGCCTATCAGCATTCCCTGAGGATTTTCTTTGCTCTGCTTCTTAGCAACCAGACTGAAGATGTTGCTCCTTCAGGTCTTAATTCTCTAAAAAGTCATTTCTATCAGGAGATTTTAATCACTGGCCACCAGGAGGCAGTGTTTCCATTGAGAGAGATGCCCCAGTCTGGGTTATCAATAATGTCATCTTAGCTGTCAGTATTAGAGGAAACTTCTCCCATTCATGGGTGAATTTCTATAATCCTAGAATGTTAGAGATGGGGTTGTGGGGGAAGTGGAGTGGAGATTCAGAAACTGTGTGGCTCAGCCTTGCCACTACCCAGCTATGTGGCCTTGAGCATGTTAGTTAACCTCTGAGACTGTTTCCTCATCTGTGAAATGGGGTTTGTATGAGACCTACTTCATGAGATCTAGTATGTGTGGTCATGAGGTGACGTGAGATTCATTAAGAAAATGGACATAGTAAGCACTTAATGAATGTTATCATTAAGTTGTAATAAAACAAAAAAGAACAACACAGATCCATTCTTTCCTGAGAACAGGTACAATAAGGAGCGGGGATAAAAAGTACAAGGGCCCCAATTATTAGAAGCAGCAGGGAGGGAAGACAGAAGTTGGGTTGCCTGAAAGATGTCCATCTCCTACTGACTTTATCTGGGCCACTCCTGCCACCGGGCATGGGAGAAAAAAGAATGCCTGCATTAGACTTTCCAGCTCTGTCCAGCTCTGCCAAGATACTCTAGCACCACACTGATCTTCTCAAACATCTTAACACAGCTGAGACCAAGCCACCTTCTAGACTCCAGAGGACCAGGGTCTTATTCTGCTGTTCAAGGGTATGAGTGTCTTGGGGGCATTAGGAAGCCCTGTAGACAGGTATGGAATGGATCAGAGAAACAAGAATCGTACCTGAGACCGGGACTGGATCATGGAGTAGATGGTGTTCCCTTCTCTGGAGGAATTCTGCTGCTGTTCCTGCTCAGGAAACAGGAAAAGACGTGTGGTAATGTGAGCGCACAGCTGCGTCTGCCCAGATTTGGATGGAATGAGAAGAGCAGAAAGAAAAGGGGCTCTTGGAAGCAGGGCAGGGAGGTGGTCATTGGCCCTCCAGGGATGGAGGGAGGCAGCAGAAAGAGTGGCTCACAGTGCAACATTAGTGTCAGGAGTGAGCAACCACCCAGGTTAGAGGGATGGCATCCAGTGACCCTGCCCAAGGGGGCTCCTGTCACTTGCTTTACTTTGGCAATTTAGGAACTTGCTTTTGCTGACGTTTTGACTAAATTTATCACATCACCACTGATAACGGGCTGTGCTCTAAGTCGAGCTGTGATCTGAGCCTTAACTCAGAGCACTGAAATTCAGAGGCTTTAAACCTTTTAAAGACTGAGCACATTAGAGCCCCCTCTCTAGATGTAGCCTTGGTGGCCAACTTCCTTTGGCTTCAAGCCGGCTCTTGGGCAGCAGCAGTGCTGGGTGGAACCCTGGACCCGAGGCCGAAGGCAAGGATCACCCGCTTTTCCTGCTTCCCTCCTCTTGTCCTGCCCCACAGGAGATTGGGGTTGCAGGTGTTTCATGCTGTTTGCCCCTGAGTGCTCAAGTGCCAGGCTGGACTCTGGTGAGGAGCCAGTAGACACCAGCAGAGTTCATTCAATAAGGTTGAAGCTGAGCTCCCCAGAAGTAGGAAGAAGCTAAGTGGAGCAGAGAAATATCAGCCATCCTTGGAGGATGGAGAGCTGTGCACATCTGGAGAGAAATGGGAGTTTGTTGCTTTTGCCTTCTGCCCAGACCCGAGTGAGGTGTCTCCAGAAAGGTCAGAGCTGGCCTCAAAGTGAGACCACATGAAGCTGGAGATTTAGGCCTTCGGGCAGAACCCTGGAGACAGCAGGGAGAGGCCACGGAGGGAGGAGGCCACAGAGGGAGGAGGCCACGGGAGGGAGGAACCCCTGAGTCAGAAGCAGAGTAACAGGCCTGAATTCCCGAGTGGATTTTCTTTCACTCTGAATAGTTATATACCCCTGTATTCTCCTTCATTTATCTAATCTAAAGTAATCTTCATTTTGTAGGGAGACACGGCTATTTTTAGCCAGCATTTGGTCATCAGTGATTGTAGATAGATGCCCTTGCTCTTGGGAATTTGTACCAGAGTCTGGCAGTGATGGGAGAAACAGAGTCTCTCTTTAATTTTCATAACCTAGTATTCCACTGCTGCGGCAAGGAAACGAAACGGGCTGGGGGAGCTGTCCTGATTCCTAATGTCACTGAGCCCAGACCTGAGGAAGCTACTTCACTGTTGGAGGAGGCCTCACAGGGCCTCACACATGTGATAGAGTGGAAGAATCCCACCCCAGTGACTTCCTCCTTGCCTCCGGAGGCAAGTGCCAGGAATAGGGGCGGGAAGAGGGCCTTCCCCCTGCACCCTCACCACCTTCCCACGGGGCAATTCAGTTGCTCACTGCCTTTCCCCAGCCCTGTCACCACATCCGGCCCTGCTCAGGGGCAGAGCAGCGTGGTGCACCCTGTAGCCCCTCTGCAGTTTCTTCTTCTTCTGCACCCTTGGGTGACAGGCAGAGCTGGCCACTGCCCACAGAGACTGGAGTGATTCCCAGAGGAACCCGCTATGAATCATCTATCATCTTTGTGCTAAGCTGGTTACTCTCTCCAGCACCTCAGCCAGACTCAGGCCTTTTTTCCCCCAAAATGTTGTGAATGCAGGCCACCGAACCGGCTAAAAAACTTATACTTTGGCTCATCAGGCCGGCATCCACCCCAGCCTGGACAACCATCAAGGGACCCACAAAAATAAACTGGGACTTGCAGGGATGGGAGAATTTGTGGTCAGACACAATACATCAGAAGGTTGGACTCTTCCTGGGGCCCAGCCCAGCAGTGAGACTGGGAAGAAATGAGGACACCAGGGCGCCATGCAGGGAGGTAGAAGCAGCATTCTGCCCTCTGCTATGGATTTCTCTTGTGCTCCATCCCTTCTCAGCAGGTGCGAATCTGCACCAAGATGCCCTTTCTGCCTCCTTTCATCTTCTCTGCTCCCTTGTTGTCCTCTTTTCCTCCAAGGCCAGAGCTAGGAGGCTGATGGAGAAAAGATAGATGGAGAGGGCAGAGGATCACTTTGAGAGGACAAGTGTCCAGTTCTCTTTGTCCCCCTGCTCCAAACGGCCATTCTCCCAAGAGCGTCATCCAGACCAGTTGAGAGAAAGCACAACCCCTGGGTTCCTGTACCTGATTTCTCTTGATTTGCAGGTTGTTGACATCTTCATAAATTGTCAAGAATTCCGCTGGGCTGGCCTCTGTGAGAGGAAGGAAGCAAAGAGCAGAGTTTCAGAGACCTCCAGAAGGCATCCTGTCCAGGCTTCTGATTCTGGGAGTCTCACCTCCATCCCAGATGGCCAAGACCTCGAGAAAGGTTCTGGAAAGGAGGCAAGTTAGCGCTCTTTCCAGGATACACAAAGAGCTCAGGCCAGCAGCCACCCCTGTCATCACTACTCTGTCAGGTCAGGCAGATCCCCACCAAACCAGCCACCTGCAATAAATCTGCACAGCGGGGATCAGACTGTAAATATTGGGCTGCCACCCCAGGAGGCAGGAACTGGAGAAAGGGCCCGGTAGCCACTGCTTCCCCTCCCCCAACCATGTACACACCTATCCAATGTTCCCTGAGGAAAAGCACGTGCTGTGCTCCCAGGCACAGGCTGCTGGGGAGGTCAAGTCGGCCGACAGTACCTCCTAAGGACCCTCCACTTACGTGACTGTTTCCTCTTCCTCCTCCACACACAGAAGCAGCTGAGGGTGCCGAGGAACAGAGCGAGTAGCAGAATCATGGTGATCACCAAATAGAGCAGAGGGATGGATTCTGAGGGATAGGAAGGCACGAGGCCTGAGTGCTCACTGAGCTGGCTCTTCCCCCCCCACACCTGTCTGCTGCAGGGGCTATCTCAAAACCCATACTCCTCTCTGGCATGGCTGGTCTCCCCACCTTAATTCACCTGTGAATTTGCCATCAAGATTGTCCCTCTGCTTAATTGGGTGGCCTCTCCCAATTAAGGAGGGATGCTAAGAGCATGGCTATTTATATCTGACAGGCCTACCTCAAACTCTAATTCTATAAGCTCTGTGCCCTTGCACAACTTCCTTAGCCTCTCTGAGCCTGTTTTTCTCACTTATAAAAAGGAAATAATGGGGGTTGCCCCATGGCCAAATGATTAAGTTTGCACACTCCACTTTGGCGGCCCAGGGTTTCGCTGGTTTGGACCCTGGGCGCAGACCTAGCAGTGCTCATCAAGCCACATTGAGGTGGCATCCCACATAGCACAACCACAAGGGCCTACAACTAGAATATACAACTATATACTGGGGGGCCTTTGGGGAGAAAAAGAAGAAAAAAAAGAAGATTGGCAACAGATGTTAGCTGAGGTGCCAATCTTAAAAAAAAAAGGAAATAATGTTATTTACATGGGGGTTAATGACATGATCTAATATATGTAAAGCATCTGGCACAGCAAATGCCACATCAATCCATTCTTTTGGTTTAACTCAACAAACATTTATTGTACGCCTCGTATGTGCCCGGCAAGCCTTCCATTTCACCTTCCTGCTAACCCTGCCTTCGCTGCTCCTCCTCATCTGAACTTTGACATTGAATGTCCATGTCGCACATATAGCCTGATATATGACGAGGGGAGAAGGGAAAGGAATAAAGTGCTCCAGGTGCCAGCTTTACAAACATTATCTCATTTAATCTTAACAGCAATCCTCTGAAGGACTTATTATTAGCATCCCCATTTTACCCAAGAGAAAAATTGAGGCTCAGAGAGGTGAATGAATGGGCCTGAGATCACCCAACTAGTGAATGATGAAGCCATGGGCTGACATAATCCAAAAGCTAGTGTCCTTGTCACTATACATTGCTTCGGCTTGTTCATTTCCTTTTTGCCCATGAGCACTCAGTTTTTTGACCCTACTTGGCTATAAGTTCCTTCAGGACAAGAACTGCCAAGTTGTCTTTTCCCTGTAATGCCCATGCCGATGGCACACTGAGTCTTCGTTTATCTAATACAAAGTGGTGCAGACTTAACTCAGGGTAACCCTCAGGATGGGTGTAAGCAACAAACCAAGAACTCTTGGCACCCCTGTGATCTCCCTGATGCGTGACCCACGGTACTGCTGTACAGCGTGGTCACCTCTTGGGCAACTATGTGGTTTGGGGGCCTTATCACTTGGGAAGAGGAAGCAGATCTCCATCCGTCTCTGAAGGGAAGGAAATAATGATCAGCAGCCATGGCAGGGCTGTGACTCACTGAACTCAGCATTCCCAAGGTGAAGGAAAAACTCGCATCTCCTAGGAGATTCTTGATGGGGATAAAATTCTTCCCAGACTAAGAGAGGCCTGGCTATAAAGGGACTATGTGCTAGAAGCCAGGACCCCCTGGGGAAGGGCTGCGAGGCACTGGGGGAGGAGCCAGGAGATCTCATACCCAAGCCTGTCTTGCACCTAAGCCTGGCTGTGGGGTCCAATACCTTCAGCCTCTGTTATAGCCCAAAGTGCTCCACTTACTCTGATAGGCACTCTGACAGTCCTGAGTGAGGGTGAGGGTGAGGGTGTCGGATGCCCAGCTGACAGGATTGCTGACATTGCAGGTATATGTGTGCGAGCCATTGACATCAATCTGCTGCTCCAGGTAGGTGAGGTTCGTCGACGAGCGGATCAGCTCACTCCCTCTATACCAAGCATAGGTCACGTTGCCACCCCTGGAGACCGAGCAGTTCAGAACTGCCTGGCACATCCCTCTGTCTACAGCCTTCACCTTGCGCTGCAGGCGGGGCTTCTCAACATGATCTGGAAGCAGAGATTCTGATCAGAAAGGTGCAGGAAATGCAAGCCCTGCAGGAGTCAGAGGGGCAGGGCGAGCAGTCCTGGGGACTCACCAAATACAGAAACTTGAAACTGCCTTCCCCAAACTTTCCCAGAGCTATCGGTGACCTCCAGGATGTAGAGGCCGCTGTCCTGCTGCTGAGCTGCCTTGATGAGAAGAGTCAAGTTCTCAGTCGTAAAAGTGAGTCTATTCTTGAAATCTTTCAAAATCCAATCTTCGTAGTCGATTTTCGTAGAACCATTTTTCCAAGACAGTATCCAATAAAGTCCTGGCTTTGACGGCAGCTGCACCTTCCATTCAACAGAATTTGCCTCTGTCTGCATGCTCAGAGGCTGTAACCGGAGAGGCTTTCCTGAGAGTCCAACCACACGGACAGCAGAATCTAGGAATTCTAGGAAAAAGAACCCAGGCTGGAGGTGGCAGGAAGGGTCAGACCTGAACACTGCGGGCAGTTGAATGTGACTTCCCTTAAGCCAATAGGATAGGGGTGTGTATGAGGAGCCCAGAGCCTAAGAGAACCTGAAAGTGGACTTCCCTTGTCTGCCTTCCCTTCTCACCAAGCTCTGGGCCTCTACTCTGAGGGCTCTGACAGATCAGTAAAAATAACTAAAATCTCTTGAGTACTTGCTATGGGACAGGCGAGCTTAAAACACTTTACATGTCTTAACTATTTCACTTCACAATGATCCTGCAAGATGTTTATCCCCATTGTATGGGAGAGCAAACTGAGTTAGAAAGAACTTAAAAGTAACTAGCCCAAGTCACACAGTAAGAAAGATGAGCTTGAAATCAAGTCAATTTGGTTTTACAAGATAAATGCTTAACCACAGTGTTATAAACACCATATCTGATGTGACTCCCCCGTGCAGCACTGAGGCAACCGCTAGTGGCCAGCAGCAACTGCTGGAAATTCCGAATGGCCAGACCCAGTAACACTAGCCCTCCGAGCTGAATTCATGGCTCCCTCCTCTATCCTCCCATACAGCTAGATTCATAATCCTCTCTTGTAGCACTTGGCACATCCTGCTGTGGTCATTACTCATTAATGTTTGCCATTTTTTTTGTCACTAGAAAGTCTCCACAGTGGGCTGGCCCCATGGCAGAGTGGTTAAGCTCGTGCACTCTGTTTCAGCGTCTCGGGGTTTCGCCAGTTCGGATCCTGGGCACAGACACGGCACCGCTCATCAAGCCATGCTGAGGCGGCATCCCACATGCCACATCTAGAAGGACCCACAACTAAAAATATGCAACTATGTACCAGGGGGTTTGGGGAGAAAAAGGAAAAATAAAATCTTTAGGAAAGTCTCCACAGGATTGCTCCATAGAAAACAACTAAAAAGAGAAAACTAAAACTACACTGCCCAGACATATCTCAGTACTTCCCTCTCTAGGGATCAAGATGGGAGCTAATGAACACAGGAGTGGGACATAGAGCTACTCGTCACTGCCCACCTTAGAACGGCCCAGTGCATAAATAAAGAAAAGTGGCAGTTTCTGTGGTCATTTGTGGCAGAGAAGCTATGCGGCATGGCCCAGTAGATGCAGGAAACAAAAAAGTCTGTCTGGGTGGGATGCGGAGGGTCAGGGAGGATTTGGAAGGAGAATATAGATGGAGATAGTTATACAAACAGATCTGTTAAAATGGAGGACATTGAGAAGAGAACAATGGAGAGAGAGGGATTTTTAGATGTCCATATGCATTATAAATGCACTCATTCCTAACCACATCTTCACCCTGGCATTACCTCAAGAGACTGAGTAAATAATTGGAGGACTTGTAATTACTACTAAGTTGATAGAATGTTTCTTTGATCTTGATCTACTAAGCGTAAAACATATGATGTTCCTATTCTTATTCCTATGACTTGTACTGGCTCTGCCTGTTACCAAACCAAAAGCAGAGACTGTGCTGTGCATCTCTGTGTCTTTGTCTCCCGTATTCCTAGCAGCATATTTGAGAACAGGCCAACCTCCCTTGCATTGCCCAAAGATCCTGAGAATAAAGATGAATAGAAAAGTAATTACTAAACCTACAAAAAGGGCATACACTGTCATCATCAATTACTCAGTCTTTACTGAGACCCCACTATAACTGGGGCCCTGAAGAGTCAGGACCTCTTTGTGTATAAGACTCCAGATAATTTATGATCTGGGAACAGAATATACTTTTATTCTGCAGTATATACTTAATGGTTGAGATAAATAATCATCTAAGAAATTCTAATTCTGATAATGGAAGACCGGATTAAGACATGCTAACCAACCCTCCACTGAAAATAACTAGAAAAAAAAATGGGCAAAATATAAAACCATGTTGTAAACACATCAGTGAGCTAATAAAACAGTGAAATATTATGGGGCCAAGATCTGGAAGAAGGAAACTTAGAGAGGTGAGACCAGCATTTTTGACTGATATTCCCTGGAGGGAATTTTCTAATTCCATAAAAAGCAGGAGAAAAGCTGAGAAGCCCAGCAGAGCTTACAATAAACTCGAGGAACTAAGAGAGCATGGAGTTCAGAGAGCTCCTCTTAAGAAGTGGCTATACCTAAAATCTATCAGATTTAAGCCTGGTACCATAAAAACACTACACACTAAGAATAAGACTGAAGAAGAAATAGACCGGCTCTCACAGGCACTGAAGCCTAGTTTTGAATCATCTCAACCCTGAATTGGATTAAAGTGATCTAGAATTTCTAGTATTTCTAAGCTAGCAGCCTACTAGAGGCAAGTATAAATTATTCCTGGAGGAAAATAAAACATCAACCAGAGCATTAAATTATTTCTAAAATTTTTCATACATAATGTCCAAAATGAAATAAAAAATGAATACGCATAAGAAGAGGAAACATGTCTGAAAACCAAAAGAAAAACCAGGCAATAGAAATAGACTCAAGGGGCATCTAGATAACAGAGTTGTCAGGCATAAACTTGAAAGTAATTATGTTTAGTATGTTCAAGGAAATAAAATATAAGTTGGAGAATTTCAGCAGAGCACTAGAGTGATAGAAGGCAAAAACGGCCATGACCCTTGCAATGTGACTTTGCAGTTCCTCCTATCACAAATAGATAGGGTTCACTTCCCCATCTCTTGTAACTGGGCTGGTCTTCTGAATAGAATGCAGCAAAAATGATGTTGTGCCAGTTCTAAGCCTAGGTCTGAAGAGGCATTGCACACTTATACTTGTTCTCTTGGAATCGTATCTATCTGACATGTAAACAAGCCTGAGACAGCCTGCTGGAGACTGAAAGATCACACAGAGCAAAGGTGAATCAACCCAGCTGAGGCCAACCTAGATCAGCCATCCCCAGCCAACCTGGAGGCTGACCATACATGCACGAGTGATACAGGCTGAAACCAAAAGATGGCCCAGCTGAGCCCAGTTCAAATTGCCAACCAGCAGATTCATCGACTAGATAGTTGCTTGTTGTTTTAAACTACTAAGTTCTGGGGTGGTTTATTATGCAGCAACAGTTATCTGATAAACTGGATTCTTTAAAAGAACCAAATGAAAATTGTAGAAATGAAATACAAAATAACAGAAAACAAACTCAATTGAGAGGTATAAAAGCCATTTAGATGCCACTGAAAAGGGAATTAGAAAACTAGAAGATAAGGCAGAATAAAATATCCAGATTGGAGTACAGAAAGACAAAGGGATGGAAATGCATAAGAAAGAGTGAAAGAGATATCTGAGATATGGTGAAAAAAAAGTCTAACTAAAATGTAGTTGGAGACCCAGGACAGGAGACAGAGATGGTGCAGAAGAGATGATGGATGGGAATTTTCCAAAGCTGACAATAATCAAGAAGACAGATTTGTAAAAGGTACTACACACCCCAAGCAAGATTAAAACAAAACAAAACAGAACAGAAAACCTTAGGCACATCAAAAAAATTATGGAAACCAAAAGACAAGGAGAAAAATCCTAAAATAACCAAAGGGCGAAAAATTCCCTTCACAAAGGAAACAATTAATAGCTGACATTCCAATATAGATGCTAAAAACCAGAAGACAATGAAATGATATCTTCAAAATGCTGAAAGAAAATAACTTCCCAGCTGAAGCTTTATACTAGTAAAAAGATACTTCAGGGGCTGCCCTGCTGGCATAGTGATTAAGTTTGCACACTCCGCTTCAGTGGCCCAGGGTTCACTGGTTCAGATCTCTGGTGCAGACCTACACACTGCTCATCAAGTGATGCTGTGGAGGCATCCCACACACAAAATAGAGGAAGATTGTCACAGATGTCAGCTCAGAGCCAATCTTCCTCACCAAAAAAAAAAAAAAAAAAACTTCAAAAATGAAGATGAAATAAAGGCATTTTAAGAAAATCAAAACTGAAAGAATTTGTCACAAATAGACTTGCACTAAAGGAAATATCAAAGGATACTCTTCAGACAGAAGGAAAACGATCCAAGATGGAAACTCTAAGATAAGAAAAAATGAAGAGCAAAAGAAACAGTAAATATGTAGTTAAATCTAAATGAATGTTCACTGTGTAAAGACATAATAATAATGTTTTTCAGAGTTAAAATATGACAGAATTAAAATACAAACAATATTAGCATTTAATTCAGGAACGGGACAAAAGAAGTTAAAGTGCCTTGTCCAGAAATTGACAAAAAGTACTATCCTTATATAAGCTTTTGATAAGCCAAGAATGTATGCTCTGAGGGGCTGGCCCTGTGGCCGAGTGGTTAGGTCTGTGCAGGCAGCCCAGTGTTTCGTTGGTTCGAATCCTGGGCGCAGACATGGCACTGCTCATCGAACCACGCTGGGGCAGCTTCCCACATGCCACAACTGGAAGGACCCACAACGAAGAATATACAACTATGTACTGGGGGGCTTTAGGGAGAAAAAGGAAAAAATAAAATCTTTTAAAAAAACCCCAAAAAAGTATGCTCTGATCCCTAGATTAATTGCTAAATGAACACTAAAATAATACATAATGGAAAAGCTAATACATAGTGTGAAGAAGGAATGAATATACTCAATCCAAAAAAAAGGAAATAAAGGACATAAAAAGAAACATAGAATAAGTGGGACCAGAGAGAGTAAATAGTAATATGATAGAGTTAAAACACACAATTACGTTAAATATAAACAGACTTAGTACTCAAATAAAAGGCAAAGTTTATCAGACAAGATTTTAAAAATAACCTAACTGTATACTACCTACAAACACCATTTAAACGTTTTTTTAATGGAAAATATATTCCATAAAAATACTAACCATGAGAAAGCTGGCGTAGCTATATTAATATTAGTACCAGTCTACTCTGACATTCTGACACTTAAAGTCTAGTTAGAACTTTAAGGTAAAATGCATTACTAAATATAAAGAGAGATACTTCATAAAAATACAAGGTCCAATTCACTAGGAAGATATATAATAAATTTGTCTGGACAATTCAAAATTTGCTTCAGCCTTTAAAATATAAATAAAAAATTTACAGAAGTAAAAGGAGAAATATTTTAAAAATCCACGGTCATAGTAGGAACTTTTAATACATACCCCTAGTAACAGATAAAAAAAAAAGCAGGCAAAAAAAATCAATAAGAATATAGAAGATTTGAAAAACACAATTGATAAACAAATGACCTAAATAACCTGTTTAGGATACTGCACCAGTAATGTCAAAATTCACATTCTTTTCAAAAATACATGAACATTTATAAAATTTCAACATATGCTGGGCTACAAATCAATATAAGGAAAGATACCTTTCCTAAAAAATCTCTATTTGTTTGAGTGAACCCAAGGGTAAAATAAGAAATCACAATGGAAATTAGAAAATATTTTAAACTAATTATCAATGAACATTCTATATATCAATACACATGGGATGCAGCTAAAGCCATGATTAGAGGGGCAATTACTCTCATAATTACATATGTTACAAAATAACAAGGCTGAAAATCAATTATCTAAGCATCAATCTCAAGAATCCACAAAAAGAACAACAAATTAAGCTCATAAAAAGAGAAAGGACTCAGAGAAAGAAGAAATGGAAAAACAATTACACAATAGAGAGGATCAACAAACCATTTTTTATTTTATAAAAAGATCAAATATGGTAAATGGATAGGCTGATCAAATGAAATGTGAAAAGGTACAAATAAGAAATACCAAAAATTTAAAAAAGATATCATTACAGATCCTACAGACATTAATAAAATTAAGTTATGAACTGTTTTCTGTCAATAAATTTTAAAATTTAGATGAAATAGAAAATTTCTACTATTAAGTAAATTCAATCTATACTGAAAAACCTTCTCACAAAGTAAACTCCAGAACATGATTAACTAATTTGATCTAATTAACATATATAGAACACTAGTCACAACAACAGCAGAATATACATTAATTTCAAGTGCACATGGAGCATTTACTAAAATAGATCACATGTTGTGCATTAAAGGACACCTCAACAAAGTTCAAAGTATTGAACTCATACAGATTATGTCCTCCAATCACAGTGGAATTAAACTAGAACTCAATAACAGGAAAATAACCAGAAAATCCACAAATGTTTGGAACATAAGCAACATATTTCTAAAAACTCATGAGTCAAAGAACAAATCACAATAGAATTTCGTAAATATTTAGAACTAAGTGATAATGAATATCAAAATGTAGTGTACAACTACAGTAGTGCTTAGAGGGAAATTTACAGTTTTAAATTCATATATTAGCAAAGAAGAAAGTTTGTAAGTCAGTAATCCAAGCTTTCTCAAGAAAATAAAAAAGGGAATAGTAATTATAATTATGAAGATGATAATAATAACCCAAAGAAAGTAAAAAAGGAAGGAAATAAAGGCAAAAGTAGACAACCATGGAATAGAAAGCAAATATATAGTGGAGAAAATCAGCAAATCCAAAAGTAAGTTCTTCAAATAAAAAATGTAAAACTTTAAGTATCTCTAGCAAAATCAATAAGAAAAAGAGTTAAAGTAAAAGGACAATATCAGACATGAAAAAAAGACATCACTAGAGATCCTACAGACATTAAAAAAGATAGTAAGAAAATATTATGAACAACTTTATGCCAATAAATTTGAAAATTCTGACTAAATAGCTAAAACTTTTTTCCAAAATGCAGATACCAATCCCAACACAAGAAGAAATAGAAATTCTAGAGTCCTATATGTATTAAACAAATTGAATCCATACAAATCTTCCTACAAAACCTCAGGTTCAGATGACTTCACTAGTGAATTTTCCAAGCATTGAAGGATTAGTACTGAACTCTTTCATAGAATAGAAACTCATTTTTGAGGCCAGTAAAACCCTGATAGCAAAACCCAACAAGAACTTCATAAGAAAGGAAAATTATAGGCCAATGTCTCTCATGAACATAAATGCAAATTGAATATTAGCAAATTGAACCTAGCACTATATGAAAAGAATAATATGAGATTTATCTGAACAATTGAGATTTATTCTAGGTATTCAGTTTATTAACATTTAAAAAATAGAGTGTAATTCACCAAACAGAACAAAAGAGAAAAATAAACTGTCTTAATAGGTGCAGAAGAGAGTTGTTAAAATTCAACACACATTCATGATTTTTAAAAAAACTTTCAGCCAACTAAGAAAAGAAGGGAATTTTCTTAATATGATAAATATTTCTACCAAAAACCTACAGCTAAAATATTCAGTGATAAAATATAGAAAACTTTCCCTCTGAGTTCAGGAATAAGACAAGGACTCATAATCACCTCTTTTAGTCAACATTGTACTGGAGATCATGACTGGTTTAACAAAGCAAGAAAAATAATGAAAGGAATAAATATTGGAAATGAATAAGTAAAACTCTCACTATTAACAGATGATATAATTGTGTGTGTAGGAAACCCAGAGGAAAATGTAAAAAACTATTTAAATATATAAGTCGGTTTGGCATGGTTGCTGAATATAAGGTCAATACACAAAAATCATTTCTATTTCTACATCTTAGTACAAACAAATAGAAAATGAAATTTTGAAAACAATACTATCTACAGCAGCACAAAAAAGTCTAATGTCTAGAAGTAAACTCAACAAGAAATGTTTAAGACCTATACACTTAATGGACTAAAGATTTCTGAGAAATATTTAAAGAGCTAAATAAATGAAGGAGTATACCACGTTTTTTATTGGAAGCTAATATTGTTAAGATGTCAATTCTTTTTTTTGTTTTTTAAATGATTAGCTGGGTTTTTTTTCTAGATTGGCACCTGAGCTAACAACATTTGCCAATCTTTTTTTTTCCTGCTTTATCTCCCCAAATCCTCCCCGTACATAGTTGTATATCCTAGTCACAGGTCCTTCTAGTTGTGGCATGTGGGACTCCACCTCAACGTGCCCTGACAAGCAGTGCCATGTCCATGCCCAGGATCCCAACAGGTGAAACCCTGGGCCGCCACAGCAGAGTGCATGAACTTAACCACTCGGCCACAGGGCAGGCCCCTCAATTCTTCTTAAGTTAGCCTATTGACTCAATAGAATTCCAATAAAAATCCTACCAGGTTATTTTTACAGAAATTGATTTTCTATAAAAACATTCTAAAATTTATATGGAAATATAAAGGACCTACAATAGCCAAGGCAATCTTGGTGAGGAAGATTGGCCCTGAGAAAACATCTATTGCCAATCTTCCTCTTTGTTTTTCACCCCAAAATCCCAGTACATAGTCATATATGCTAGTTGCAGGTCATTCTAATTCTTCTATGTGGGATGCCACCACAGCACAGCCTGATGAGCAGTGCTAGGTCTGCATCCAGGATCTGAACTGGTGAACCATGGGCCACTGAAGTGGAGTGCCCAAACTTAACCACTGGGCCACAGGGCTGGCCCCAGCCAAGGCAATCTTGAAGAAGAACAAAGCTAAAAGATTTTCACTATCCACCATGAAGACTTATTATAAAACTTGAGAAATTAAGATAGTATGCTATTATCTCAAGGATAGAAAAAATAGTCAACAGGATATAAGAGTCTAGAAATATACCCACATTTATATAGTCTTTTCAACAAATGGTGTTGGGTCAATTGGATATTCATAAGAAAAAAATAAACCTTAACATCTCTCTCATATCATATATAAAAATTAATTCAAAATAGATCATAAGTTTAAATACAAAATCTAAAACTATAAAGCATAGGAGATTATCTTCTACATCTTGAGGTAGATAAACATTTCTTTAACATGACAAAAAAAATCACTAACCACAAAAGAAGACTGATAAATTGGACTTCATTAAAACTTAGAACTTCTGTTTGGCAAAGATAACATTAAGAGAATGAAAAAGCAGCCACAGACTGGGAGAAAATGTTTACAATATATATATTTGACAAAGGACTCATATCCAGAATATATAAAGAATTCCTACAAATCAATAAGAAATAGACTGGCAACCCAATAACAATAGCATGACAAAATGACAACAGACTTGAGCAGACAGTTTACAAAAAAGAACACCCAAACAGCCAATGAGCATGCAACAAGTGCCCAATGTCATTAGTTATCAGGAAACAAAGAGATTCCACTATATCCCCATCAAAATAGCTAACATTTAAAGGATTGAAAAATTTCAGTGTTGGCAGGGATGGGAAGCAACTAAGACCCTCCTTCATTGCTAGTGGGAGGGTAAATTGGCACAA
Source organism: Equus quagga (assembly GCF_021613505.1). Lineage (NCBI taxonomy): Eukaryota > Metazoa > Chordata > Mammalia > Perissodactyla > Equidae > Equus > Equus quagga. The sequence continues at coordinate 32,847,705 of NC_060279.1, read as the reverse complement.
CCACTTTGGAAAATTATTTGACAATATCTTTTAAAACTAAACTTACAGATGCCCTATGACCCAAGGGAATTTGTACATACTCAAGAAAATCCAGTGCTTATGTCCACAAAAACATACAAGAATGTTTATCATTCTTTTATTCATAATAATTCAAAATGGAAAACATCCCAAATATCTATCATCATTAGATAAAGACATAAATTATTTTATATTCATATAATGGAGAATTACACAGCAATGAAAAATAATAAACTACTTCTACAGGCAAAAATGTGGATGAACCTCACCAGCAAGGTGATTAGCAAAGAAGCCAGACATAAAAAAGCATACAGTGAATCATTCTATTAACATGAATTTCCAAATCAAGGAAAACTAATCTATGGTGAGAAAGGTTAGAATATTGGCTACCTTTGAGGGGATTATCAACTTGGAGGGGGCACAGAGGAGCCTATTGGGGTCTAGAAATGTTTTACATCTCGATGTGGGTGGTGGTTACATGTACATACATATATAAAAGTTCAACAAGCTTTTTACTTAAATTTTGGGCACATAATAAAAAGTATCAAAAATAAAAGAGGAGAAATAATTACTTCATAGAGTTCTTCTGACCACTGAACTAAGATGTACTTTGATAAGAGCAAAATGTAATGTTGTCACCGCGGAAGCGTTACCACAGCCAGAGTGGACATATAGAAGATTTCCTCACTTATCTCTTAGCTAAACGCAACTAAAATGGTTCTGTCACCCAAATCTAACACTTGGGAAGGGATGTCCCACCCCACGAAGCAATTCTCCAAGACCAGCTGGGTGTCCTATAATTCAACTCAATTCTGACACTATCTACCTGGAGATAGCATCAGATCCCACAGGTTAAGGACTCAGTCCTACAAGAGTGCCCTCTGCCCCCCACTACAGACTCCAGGTGATAACCTGGACTTCTGACCCACTGGCTATAGATTAGAGGTTCCAATGATCCCCTCCTTGGGTTCAATTAATTAGCTGGAGCAGCTCACAGAATTTAGAGAAACGTTCTACTTACTAGATTACTGATTTATTATAAAAGAATATAACTCAGGAGCGACAAGATGGAAGAGATGCATGGGGCAAGGTATGAGGAAAGAGCATGGAGCTTCCATGTCCTCTCCAAGCTCTCCACTCTCCCCAAATCTCCACGTGTTCACCAACATGGAAGCTCTCCCAATCCAGTCTTTTGGGTTTTTATGGAGGCTTCATTACATAGGCATGATTGATTAAATCATTGGCCATCGGTGACTGATTCAACATCCAGCCCCTCTCTCCTCCCCGGAAGTGGGGGACAGGAGAGGATGGGGTGGGGTGAGACTGAAATTCTAACTCTTTAATCACCAGATTGAGTCCCTGGCAACCAATCCCCAGCCTTAGGTTACCTAGGTGGTTTCCTTCTGTCGCCTCGTTAACATAACAAAAGACCCCTTTATTGCTCTCACCACTTAGGAAATGCCCGGGGTTTTAGAAGTTCTGTGCCAGAAGCAGGGTTGAAAACTAAATATATGTTTCTTAAAATAAATCACAATATCACCCCATCTCTTGGCTAAATATCAGAAAAGTCTTCCTGATTCTAAATTGCTCAAATGACAACCAGAAATCATTGGATCTGAAAACTTAGAAAGGTAAAATAGACTAGAAAGTAGATTAGGCAAATTTACAGACTGAGAAAGAAAATATCCTAAACCTAGATTCCAGGTACATCTTTAAGAATGAATGAGACCCTCTGAGGCAATGAGAAGACCATTGACTCCTTATTCAACAAATATTTGTTGAATATTCTCTGTGTTTAATGAATACTCATTGCATTAAGGCAGAATTTCTTAACCTTGACACTTGAAATTTGGAGCCTATTAATTCCTTGTTGAGGGGAAAGTGGGAGCTGTCCTGCGCATGGTAAGGATGTTTAGCAGCATTCCTGGCCTCTATCCATTAGATGCCAGCACCCTTGTCCCCACTCATGACAAGCAAAGTCATTTTCAGACACTGCCAAATGGGCCTAGGGATGGAAGCGTGGGGTGCAAAATTGCCCCCAGTTGAGAACCACTGCTCTAGACTTTGGGATATAGGGGTGAGGAAGAAAGACAGGGTCCCTACTCTCATGAAACTTGCATTCCAGCTGGGGTACACATCATAAATAAGTGAAAAATTAAACAAAATTCTTTCAGGCAGGCATAAGTGCCATGAAAAACATTTAAGAAGGTGATGTGATGGAGTGTGGGGACTTCTACAGATTCATGGCCAGGGAAGATCTCTTGGAGGAGATGACGCTTGAGCTGAGAAATGAAAAATATAAAGGGTCCAGTCAGGAGAAGAGCTACAGACAAAACATTCCAGGTAGAGGGAACAGCAACTTCAAAGGCCCTCTGGGGACAGGGAATCAAGCAGAAGGTGCATGCTTATGCAGAATATTAGAGATGGAAGAACTAAGAAGGATGGTTTTCATGGTAGCATTTGCAAAGAAATAGATACAAGTCATAAGTCTTCATTTCCTAGAAACAGGACATCACCTCCATAGACTATGGAAAAGGGAGAAGATACAGCAACTAGATTACTTTAAAGAGATTAGCCCAGGCAAGTGGAGTGGGGGAGAGTTTTGAATAGAATGGTACACAGAAAGATGGAAGTGCCCCTCATACATAACAAGCAAGTGCTAACGGGTGAAGATATGGAACTCCTGGATTGGTTAACCAGCAATAGCAGGGTCAGTCATGTGAAGGGTCAAGGCTGAGGCCCGATAGAGAGCTGCATCAAAGCATGTACGTTTTACTAGCCAGGCACTAGGCCAAGTGATGAGAATCCAAATCTCCACCCCTAAGGCACCAGTGGGCCAAGACTACAGGTGAATCTTGAGGATTTCACAGGAGACAACACCAAGAGCAATAAGTCAAGCCAAGTCTAAGGGGTCCAGTAAGAGATGCTTGCCACAAAACCAAAGTGTATAGGGCAGGGCAGATTTAAAATAAAATTTGGAAGCCAAATCATAACAAGAGAATAACAAGACCAAAATAGAAGCATGTGAGGATAATAGTTGGGAGCTGTGAAGAGCCAAGATAGTTGGTGCACACATGGGTGCACCTTACTGGCTCAAAGGCGGGGCTGAAGTTCTGCCAGTACACACCAGAAAGCTGTCCTGGTTTCTCAAAGTGGGCCTCTGTTAGGAGTGGTTGTTGCTCATGCTGTCCCTGATGAGGATTTTAGGCTGGTTACTTTTAAAACTGCAGATGAGAAGGGGGCTGTGAGGAGTGGAATGTGCTTGCCCTTTGATGAGAGATATCTGCATTTGTGAAGGAAGTCTCCATCTGTGCGGGGTGTCTCCCTCTCTGTACCAGGAGGAAGGCAGGATGGCCTTATCTCTGGAAACTCTTAATGGGGAAGACAAGGACTTAAGTTGTTTACTGTCTGGCAACCTCCTGTACCTGCCCCCCCCCCCCACCATCGTCCTTTGTCTTTAGCTGAAGATAATATTTAAGCGGTGGCCTCTGCCATGTACTTATTCCGGTTTGATTCTTATCTAAAAGTTATAAGGCCACCCAATAACCAGACCCTACAGGCACTGGTACCATTTTAACAACTCTTTTTACATATTCTTTCCTTTGTCTTGTAAAGAGGTAACTCACATACCTATGCCTTAAATTTAGCCTTACTCTCCACCTATGTTTGCAGCAGCAGCGGTGGCAGCAGTAGCTGTGACTGCCCATGGGTCCTGTCCCCATGCCAGCAGCAGCAGCAGCAGCAGTGGCGACAGCAGCAGCTCCTCCTGCCCATGGGTCCTGTCCCCACGCAGCAGCTCTGACTGCCCATGGGTCCTGTCTCCATGCTATTCCACACTATTCTCTAAATAAAAGAGCACTATTGCCAGACCTCGAGAGTCCAAGAAATCTTTCTTTCGACTCCTCGGCTCACCCACCCCGCATCAACCTCACTCTTATTTTAAAGAACGAGGTTTTTAAGGGAACTGGACAAAGACATAAAAGAAACGTTACAATCCCTGTCTTACTGTGCTTAGAGAAAGATGGACCAAAAACAGCTAACTCAGATGCAATGTGAAACGTGCTATGGTGGTATGCCCAAGGTGTGATGTAAGCACCAGGAAAGCGTGCCCCACTCTGCCCTGGGGCACTAGGAGTTTTTCCCAGAGGAAGTGACCTAGGAGCTGCCAGGTGGTCCCCTGGTCTGCCTGGTGGATGGAGAAAGGAGTATCAAGGAGGGCATTACAGGCAGAGCGGCAGCCCAGGTAAGGATAGCCACATTTCTGGCTTAGAGTCAGGTAAGGATGGTAATAAAGCTCTCTCCAGAAGGTTTGGAGAGCGAGATGATAGAACATAAATTTAATTTTTAGGAGTTTTTGGTAGTCTTATTTTATTTTTATCTTTTATAAAATTGTGAGAAGTAGCACAAATATTAAAAGGTGCCCAAAATATAAATGCATTATAGATTAATGAATGATTATAAAGTAAATTCCTATATAACCACCACCAGATCAAAACACAGAACTCTTTCTCATTCCCCTTTGCTATCACAAAGTTGAATATGAATTATACAGGAAAATGATTAAGTTATTGACTAGACTGTTAAATACTTAAGGAATCAAGTATAGTCCTGAGGCTATACTGCCTTTTTGGTCATTTTCAAAATTATACCATTATATTTTCTTTTATTTTTATGTAATATTGTATTAGTTTATACACTTAAGAAAGGTTTGTCTCCGAAAGAAAAGGAGCTAGGAAAGAAGCTACAAGAAGAACACCAGGTGTTACTTTGGTTTGTTGTTTTGGTTTTTGTGAGATAATAGAAAATACAAATATTGGTCTCTGCCCCTGGTTCCTGGAGCAGGGCTTCTAAAACACTTCGAATTTCCTAAGTGATAAGAGTACCTCTTGTTCAATTATTTGGTCTTTGACTCCGTCCCTGACACAAGGCTCCTAAAACCCTTGTAAATTCCTAAGTGTTAAGAGCACTAGGAGCATCTTTTGTTCTAATGAGGCGACTCTGAGCGGGTTGCTGGATGGCTCCTGGATTGGGGGTTGGTCACCAGAAAAACTAAGCGATGGTTAGAAGCTTAGAATTTTCAGCACCGCGTCCCACTCTCCAGAAAGGGGAGACAGGGCTGGAAATGGAGTTAATAATTGATCATGCCTCTTTGAGAAAGCTCGATAAAAATCCCAATAGCACAGGTTTCGGGGAGCTTCCAGGTGGATGAACACATCCAAACCAGGAGAGTGACACACCCCAACTCCACAGGATCAGAAGCGCCTGCACTCAGGACCCTCCCAAACCTCACCCTATGTATCTCTTCATCTCGCTGTGCTTCTGTATCCTTTATCATATCCTTTAATAAACTGATAAACATCAGTAAGTGTTCCCCTGAGTTCTGTGAGCTGCTCTAGCAAACTAATCAAACCTGAGGAGAAGGTCATTGGAACCTCTGATCTATAGCCAGTCAGTTGGAGGCACAGGTGATAACCTGGACTTGCAACTCACATCTAACGTGGAAAAGGGAGCAGTCTTATGGGACTGAACACTTAACCTGTGGGATCTGATGCTCTCTCCAGGTAGATAGTATCAGAATTGAGTTGAATTGTAGGACACCCAGCTGGTGTTGCAGAGAATTGCTTGATGTGAGAAAAACCCTCACAATGGGGGACCAGAGATGACAGAAGTGAAGTGCTCTGTATGACTAACAAAGGAGACATGCAGGAAAGAAAGACAGGAGGGAAAAACCAGATGGTTTTCCACTAAAGTATTTTACATAGGAGGAAATTGAACTAAGAGCAGAAAGCCAGCAGGAAAGGAGCAGTTGAAGAAAGATCAGAGACATTAACATGGACCAAGTGGGTCCTGGATGACCTCCTGGATGAAGCAGTAATGTCCAGAGCACACGGGGAAGGACTGGCTAAGTAAAGGAGGAGAGCATCTTAGCACAAAGCAGAGGCGAACGTGTTGCCCCTGGGAGTAAGTGGAGCAGGTTGACGTTAGGGAATCCCTCACTGGTGTCTCCAACATTGGGGAATTGTTAGTGGGACTGGCAGAATCCCTAACTGGTGTCTCCCTTTTCTTGGAGAAGGACGGTGTAGGCTGAGAGAGGCTGTGACAGTGGAACAGACCCTTGAAGAGATGATGAAGTTTTGGAATCACCTCTTTGGGAATGGGGGAAGCTGTGGATCAGAAACAAGGATTCCCGAGACAGTGAGGCCCAGCTGAGACTGCAGGCTCTGAACCTGTCGTTGCTCTTTGTTCTTGAATCTTTTTCTGCACCTTCGACAGCCCAGTGTGGGAATGAGGAAGATTGTCAGAGTGAGGCAGGGCTGGATGGGGCTGGGGGCTGGGGTGAGGTTGTGAGGTGGATATGGTGGAAAGGCAAGGGCTCAAGTTACTATGGTCTGGGTATTGTAACTGATACAAAAAGACTGCAGTCCCTGTCCAGAGGGGGGTACATGCCCAATGGAGAGACAAGAAATGCCAGTATGAACAGCTAACTTCAACACAAGTTCTCACATACTTAGTGAGAGATAGAGGAGGCCCCAACAATGAGTGCTGGATTATTCAGAGGGGAGAGCCCACAGCAGATTCCGGTGGTCAGAGGTGGGCCCAGGGCTGTTGCTACTGCTTAGCAGCTTCAGGGCCCCTCTTCCGGTGGTTAAGAACAAAGAGGTAAAACAGTAGCTCTGCAGAGGGAGAGCAGAGGACAGGTGATGAACTCAGCCTCCTCTGACCTGAACCTGCTGCTGGGAGGAGGGGTGAGGCCTGAGCTGGGGGAGGGGGAAGGGGAGAGTCTCAGAGTGGTATAACTCCCACCAGCCAACAAAAGGATGTTGAGGTTTTCTCAGCTCAGGGTTATGCCATCAGGCTTGGGGGGAAGGTAACAGAAGTGGTTCCTCCTGGTGCCTGAGTGAATAGAGCCTGGTTGGTGAGATCTCTCAAGTGCTGGAGCAAGGCCAGCCCGAGTCAAGGCGGAATCCTAAAGTAGACAAAGTGGCCTCCAGGGCTCACGTCGCACTTCACCTTCTCTCTTCCTCTCAACCTAGCCTCATCCTTGGCGACTTCCTATTGACTTTATGCAACCCCCTCACCTCCATCAGACATACTTGGCCCCTGTCCCACCCCTTGTACCACTGACCTGAATCATCTCATCATAATACTGTCTTCCTCCAAGACAGCAAGTGCATTTGCCTTTTATGAGTCCCTTCAAACCCTGTGTTTTCTCTACTTCTGTTTAGGCTATTCCTCTGCTTAGATTCTCCTCAACTTTGTCCCTATCTCTTGCACTTTTATTTATACTTCAAGGCTGCTTCCCCAGTTTCCCCACCTAAAAGGCACCCCCATCTTCTCAGTGCCCTTTGTACCCTAAGTGTAGCCTGCCTATCAGCGGTGCTTGGCATTTTCTGTCTTCCCTTGTAGTTATTGTCATTGTACGTGCCTATTTTCCTCGAACTATCTGAAAGAGTCTTAAGGATAGAATCAAGGTCTCTTTCATCTTTGTTTCCCCACAAAATCTTGTATAGTTCTTGGGGGCATAGTAAGGGCTTAATGAAGCTACTTAGCTAATTAATTAATTAGTTAAATTCCAGAATGCATCTCAGTTAACTTCCAGAAGTGACTCTGATGTGGGATTTTCATGTGGAATACCAGGAAAGCCACAGCGTTGTGGTTCCTTTGGTTTTGACCTTCACCTTACAGGCTCCACACTCCTGTGCTTTCATCTCCCATTCGCAGGCCCTCAGAACAAAAAGCCATGGCCTGGAAGCAACAGGGAACGCTCATGCACTGTTGGTTCAATCACTTGGGAAAAAAGCTTGGCAGCATGGGGATGATCTTCCCCCTAGGGATGTATGCAAGAGTCACATATGAACAAAAGCATGTACAAAATGCTCAGAGAAGCATTATTAGAACAGAAAGGAAAAAAACCCTAGAAATGACCCAAAGGTTCATCAATAGTAGACTGGATGAATAAACTATTATAAAGTCATACAATGAAATACTATACAGCCATGAAAATGATCAGCTACAAGTAATAACATAGATAAATCTCATCAGATGTTGAGCAAAAGGAGCAAAACACAAGAATACATACCGTATGATTCCATTTATATACAGGCAAAACTATTAGAAATCAGAATAGTGGTTGTATTTGTAGAGAAGAGACGAGGTCATGGATGGGAGAGAACATGGGGGTAGATACAAAGATGTGTTCATTTAACAATAACTCATTGGGACAGCGAGATGTGCATTTCTAATTTTGTGCACCTTTCTGTACACACCCCACACTTTAATAAAAAAGGTTTGTTTGTGGGCCGGCTATCCCTAGAATGATTTTTATAGAACTGGGTCCCTCCTGGATGGTGCAGTAGCCCTGAGTTCTCTGAGTCCCAGTCTCTTCCTGTGCCCAGCTACTTCACCAGTCACACTTTGAGGGGAGGTGCAATGAGGAAGAAATGAGCAAAAATGACTCGAGCCTTCTTAGAATTCGCCTGGACCCCAGCCAGAGCAGCTGCAATCAGAGACTCCTCCCTGAGAAGTGAAAATTTCAGCCCAATCTACATGAACGGTGGCGATGCTTAGGGCTAATCTGTGAGATGCTGCTCCTGTCCTTTCTTCTGCCTAGCACATCTCACCCCAGGCCCTGCAGCCCCTGGGCGTTCACAGCCTCCAATGTGTCCTTTGGAGTTTCCTCAGAATGCACAGCCAAAACCTGAATTTAGGGTCCAATATGAACTTTCGGACCCAGGCCCACTCCTGTGGACAGTGATTTGAAGGTCCCTGCTCCCCAACACATCTGACCCCAAAATCATTCTAATCTGCCTCTAAGATGCCTGAAAATAATCCATTTATTCACTCAGCTATCATATTTTGAGCACCTAATGTGTTGGGCACTTCGTCATGTGCCAATCACAGCTGTAATTAATATTGACTCATGTGACAGATTTGACTCCATGAGCCAAGGGGCCGTGTACCTACTCACTCCTGAATCCTCGATACCTGGCCCGGTGCCTCATACAGAGCTGCTCAAAACATGTTCAAGGGAGGAAGGGGAAGAAAGAGGGAGATGTTATTGTGAAAACAATTAGAATATTTTACAACAGGAGGTAATAATATGATTAAATGTCTTGAATACATGTTCCTTTAAGTTAAAAATGTTGAAGTCTCCCTAAGATCCTGGTTATGACAATGAGAAACCCTCAGAAAAGGTCACACATTAAAACTTTATCATCTTGGGGCAGGCCTGATGGCCCAGTGGTTAAGTTTGGCATGCTCCGCCATGGTGGCCTGGGCTCAGTTCCAGGGTGCGGAACCACACTACTCATCTGTCAGGTGCCATGCTGTGGTGGCAGCTCTCAAAGAAGAACTAGAAGGATTTACAATTAGAATATCCAACCATGTACTGGGGCTTTGGGGAGACAACACAACGAAACAAAACAACAAAAACAGGAAGACGTGTGACAGATGTTAGCTCAGAGTGAAACTTTCCCAGTCAAAAAAAAAACCCAAAACACAAATTTATAAACAAAACAAAACAAAATAACTTTACCACCTTATCTCAGGATTCTCTAACTCGCATTCTCTTTGATTAATTAAAGTCAATAACGTTACCGAATAGTCTCTTTTTGACTCTGATTATAAAATTAAGTGAAATATATGCCCCAGCTCCAAAGAGCTGAATAACATGAGTGTCCATTTTGGGATACTTGTTGTCACTCAACATCTTTCTAGGCACTTTATATCCTATATCTCATCTAATCCTCACACATCCCTATGAAGCAGGCACCACTGTTGACTTCATTTCATGGGTGAAAAACTGAGAAACAAGAGGTTAGTTAACTTCCTCAAGGCCCCCAAAGTAGTTCCTGGTTTAAAATCTAGAACAGCTGTTCCCAGTGAAACTCTCTAGTAGCCGGATAAACTCTCACTTTATTCCAGGATGATTTAAAGTATTCACTCATTCAATAAATATTTTTTGAGGGTCTACTTGTGCCAGATGCTGTTCTAGATGCTGGAGATACAGCACAAACAACAGACACAAGCCCTGGCCTCCAGGACCTTACATTCTTGTGAGGTAAAGAGAAGCCTGGGAGACAGAACATAAAACAAGTCAACAGTACAATATGTGACACGGACACCAGCGCTGCAAAGAAAAAGGAGTGGAGTTGCAGGACGGCGGGGTTGACATTCTTAGTGGGGAAGTCATCGCTGAGCAGGTGGTATGTGAGCAGAATGTGGAGGGGTTGAGGGCAGAAGCTCTGCGGCGAGCGGTGAGGTGAGGGTGGGGCAGGAGCAGCATTCCAGGTGGAGAAAACTGAGTGCGAGCCCTGGAGTGGAGGTGCTCGAGGACCCGCGGCCAGTGTGGCTGAAAGGCAGTAGCCAGAGGAAGAGGAGGTGGCCAGGGCAGCTGGATCATGAGGGCCACTGTCAAATGGAGGCTTTTACTCCGCACGAAGGGAGAAGCATTTGGAAGACTTTTGCGAAGCTCAGGCATAATGACTGAAGGTACACGATCCTGGTTGGATTCTGGATCTAGAAAAAAGTGCCATGAAGCGTATTATTGGGAGAATTGGTAATATGTGAGTACGGACAGTGTATTTGATTGTATCAATGTTAAATTTACTCAATTTGATAATTGCACTGATATGTGTTATGATATGGGAATTTCCTTTCTTAGAAGATATGTGCTAAAATATTTGAGAGTAAAGGGCATGATGTCTGCAAATTACTCTCAAATCATTCAGCAAAAATAATTATTATTATATATTTACATACACACACATGTATATGGAGAGAAAGGGAAATAAATTCTCTGTGAGGAAATGTTAACAACTAGCAAATCTAGTTGAAGGAAATATAAGGATCTTTTTATTATTCTTGCAACTTCTCTGGAACTCTGAAATTATTTCAAACTAAAAAGCTTGAAAATTAAGACTGATAAACAGAGCTGTTTCCATCAGCTTACACCAGGCCAGGCCCACAGACACAGGACACAGCAAGAAGACAGAGAAGCTCCCTAAGAGCGAAGTCCACCCTCCCTATGCCCACAGGATCACTCAGCCGCTTCGCCCTGCAGTGGTCTGGCATAGCCATGCCCAGAGACAGTGCTGAAGCCCGGGGCATGGGGACAGAGGCAGCATCGTCCCCCTGTTACACAGGCTCACAAACTCAGAGTTAGCCTCAACCTTCTGTCACTCTCATCCCCAAAGCCAGGCACAGAATCCTGCCAGTCCTACCTCAGCTTTCTGATGTGCTTTCGAGGCTACTTAGATCAGGTTCCGACCTAGCTCTCTTGCCTAGGATCCTGGGTCATTGGGTCCCACCAGCCCACACACATGGCTCCAGACCTGTTTGCTCCCTGTTCCCAGTCACGCTCCACCCTCCCCTGCCTGTATTCATCACAAATGTCAAGACCCCCTAGCCTAGACTGTCTTCTTGAAGGACACAAGAGTGCTCGGGGGCTCAGGAATTGAACTGAGTACCCAGGGAGGGGAGTTTATTCCATATTGGGCTTCTCACAGCCACTGGACAAACACCTTGTGCCTCAGTTTCCTCCCGTCGTATCTGTGCACCCTCCTCTTACTCAACCCCCACCCACGATGCCCCTTGAAGAACCGCTGACCTAAAATGCAGGCTCTAAATCTCAAAGCACCTTAGACTCCAAGGTTGGAGAAAGAGGGGGAGCAGCCCTCCACTGAGTTCCCCCCAAGTAAACATGAGATGGCTCGGCACCCAGCTGACAGCTTCCAGTTTGCTGTGGAGCTTCCTAATATTGTCTCCTTCTCCCCGCTTCCCCACGCCCTGCCCCTAGCCAATATTACCCTAATAATTCTCAGGTACCCATGGCCTCTGGGCTGCTGGAGGAGCTGAGTGACAAGGGACCAGGCCACGAAGGCAAAGCCTCTGTCCTGATTGTTGGCCTGCCCTCCCTTCCTCTGTGCTCCACTTTTCTCCCTGACAGGGAGCAATCTGTCCGTCTCTGAGCTCCAGAACCACCCAACTTCCTTGTGAAACACAAGCCCAGAGGCCACTTCTCCTCTCTGCTGGTAATCGCACCAAATTAGAGGGTGTTTCCTTTGTCCTTCTCATAGTCAAGGGGAAGACAGTTTCTGCCCACTATACAGAAAGTTAAACTGAAGCCAGTGGAAAGGCATCTCCTTGCCCAAGGCTTCCTGGATTATTGGTGGTGTGGCCCGGTGCTCTGCTCAAGGACCTCCCAACCCACCACCAGGCTGTCCTGTCTGACTTAGCCTGTCAGGAGCTGCTCAGAGTCCCAGTCCCGGATGACCACATAAGCAGTACAATCTAGAGGCTCTGGGCTCTGATCTCCCTGAGGGCCACCGCCACTAGTCCATGCCAGTCCCCACCCCATGACAGGCTGGGCCTCCTTACCTTGGCCCTGGTACCTCTTGGGGAGCAGGAGAAGTATGAGGGCAAGAGCTTGTCCCAACATCTCCAAAGGACAGAGGGGCCAGGCTGGCTCGTATCCCACCAGATGCTCTGCTGTGCACAGGCTCAGCAGTTGCCAGTCAGCAGGAGAGTGACAGGGAGCAGAACTGTCTGTCTGGCCACAATTTCCTCAACTTGAGTCTGTTCTCATCGGCTGAGAGCTAACAAGGCTGCTGAGGAAGCCCCAGTCCCTGGACTTGGTCTGACAGTTCCCACAAACTGAATTTGCAGGGTTTGCCTCAAGTGGGCGGGTGCTCGGAGTTCACAGTGACTCACAAAACCAGCTTCAAAATCTTGTCCTTCGCTCAGCCCCAGCCCGTTGCTTCATTCAAAGGACGGATGCCTAAGAAATGTTCCTATTTTCTCCATCCTACTGGGAATATGAAGAAAACTATGTGGGGACCAAACAGCCATTATCTTAGATTGTCTCAGTCCAACTGACAGTGTGAAGCTGGAGGGGAGAGAGGGTGAGGAGGGTGTGGTGTGAGAAGTGGAACCCTCGATAACTGGGTGAAATGTTGAAGGAGAGGAGTGGCTGGGAGACATAGGAGGAGGCCCAAAGATGGGGGACGCTAGACAAGCCTAACAGACCTGGGGATTCTCTGCAAGTCAATATTAAAGTTTGAGCACATGCAAATTAAGATTGTTTCTTAAGAATTTGTTTTTGCTCTAGTTTCCTAATCGTACTTCTAAATTCCCTCCCTTCCTGTTTTTCTACTTTCCCTTGGTAGTTCTCTATTCCTTTTCTTGCCTTCTCTCACCTAGACAGAATGTAGACCCATTTTTGCTGTCTTCTCACATCTACACTTCAGCTCCACCCTCCAGAAAGGCCAGGTGGCTTTAGACTCTCCTCACACCCCCATGGAGGGGTGGAGGCAGTGGCATCCCGCCTTCTACGGAATGCACTTGCTTTAAGGCCATATCCCAGGGCTCTGTGCCTTCTTCTTTCTTCTCCTTTCCCCTTAGCAAATAATTTCAGTTCCCTTCAGGTCAGCCCTTCTTCTCTTTATCCATCTTTTGATCCATTTCCAGTCACCTTGTCTGAAGATGGGCTGAGGGGAGGCAGACAGAGAGCCTCGGCAGCCAATGAAGGCAGTGATACCGACCCTGATGTCAGTTTCCCCACATTAAACCCAGCATATATGGGGTTAAAACCAAGACACTCATTCCCTGCTTGCCCTCTGGTTTCCTGGCTCCAGAATCCACTATCCTCCATGGAGACAGACACCGTCAAGGACAAGCACCTGGATTATCTCCTCCCCGCAAAGAGATACAGGCTGGTGGGAAAGCTGCTGACCAGCAAGGCCGTATGCCCCCCTCCCCTATCTAAAACCCCAAATAAAAACCCTTCTTTTTAGCTTTTTGGGGAGTTTGGGATTTCAGCGTTAGCTGCCCTCTCTCCTTGCTCAGCGCTGTGCAAAAATAAACTTCCTACTTTCTTCCACCACACCCAGTGTCTGCGATTGGCTTGCTGCACAATGGGTGAACGAACTCACTTCAAGTTCGGTATCAGCAGCAGTGATGTTCCAGACACAGCACTGGATTAGGAGTCAAAGATATAGACTTGAGTCCCAGTTCAGTGACTCACGACCTGTGGGATCCTGGCCAAGTTACTTTCCAAGCCTGTGGGGTCAACAATACTCCCCTTCTTCACAAGGTAGTTTTCAGGATCAAATTAAAAACTGTACCTGAGATTATGCATGGAAAAGACTCTAGACATAGGAAAGATTTCTATTTGGTTTTTCAAACGTAGCCCTACATAGCTTCTTCCAGTTGACCTAATGGTTATCAACTCTTCTCTTCTTTGTCTCCTCCCAAGAGGCAGCCCTCAATTCTGGGGAGTTTCCTTAGAGTTGCTCTGGCCATGCCCGTGACCTTGAGAAATGGTACTCAAGATGTGATGCAACAAGGTAGCATAAATTTCCTTCTATGAAAGATGGAGGACAAGGTCCAACCGTTCAAAGCAACTAATGAACCATATGAATTAGGAATCTGATCTTGACCCCAAAACCAGCTCTATCTTCTTCCCGCTAGTCATATGGATGACCCACCATCCCCTAGAAACTGAACTGGGAGCCAAGATACCACTTTGTGTCTTGTGGTCCTTAACATAATCTACTGCATAATAACTGCTGTTTGTTCTACACCCTGCCTTGCTGACCCTGAGCTCTTCAACATGAGATCTGTGATCTCCTTAGCTTAGTGTTTCCAGAGCCTGGCCCAGTGCCTGGTTCTTCATAGTTAGTTATAGATTATTGAGCTCTGAAGGAATCAATGAATTCCTGAGAGAAAGCATTTCCATTCTCCCTGAGATATACTCATAAGCTAAGTCACCATGGTCCCTGCCTTCCTAGAGTTTATATCTTGTCCTGCAGGATCCTTGTACAAAAAGCCCTTCGTGCAATTCAGCCACTTTAACATAAAGACCCAAGACCCTACACAGTCCACATAAACTCAGAGACTCCTGTGGCCCTATTTCCCAATGCACATTCCCCAGGGCTCTCTAAGTCTGGTACTCTTAAAGATCAGTGGCCATCCAGGAATTAAAGATTCATCAACCCCCACTCTCTCATCCTTCCTTTCCCCAAATCGTATTTTCACCATGTTTCACTGAGTCAAGGTCATTCTAGTTATCTCAGCTGCAAAGTTCACAAATCCCCCAAACCACCCACTTTTGAGATTTATTGTAAGTTTGGGGTTCCTAAGACTACCTTTAGCTTTGATAATTCACTGGAAGTCTTTTTAACAGTAATCATTAACATGTTAAATACATATGCCCTTTGACCTACTAATACCTCCTCTTTGAAATAATCCAACAGAAATACTCTCACTAATGCACCAAAAATACTTTCAAAAATGCCCAAAGAGAAGCAAGTTTCTTCCTTACAGCACGGTCAAGTAAAAAATCAGAAATAACCTAAATGTTAATCAGTAGAAGACAATTTTAAAAATATGGTGTATTCTTTTTACATTACAGTGTATCAAGACGTCTTTAAAAACAGTAAGATAAATGTATACATATTATATGAAAATAGTTCTAAGACATTTACAAAACAATGTACATAATATAGTTGTATTTAGGTGGACAGAGCTAAGTGTGTGTGTATTTATGTTCTCGGAATGGTTATAAATGCAGAGAAACATGCCTGGGAAAAAATTGTTCACGATGGTAACCTTTAGATAAGGAATTTTGAGGAGGGGTGAGTGAGAGAGTGACTTTTACTTTTTATTCCACATACACTTCTATTCAGAACTTTTTACAATGACTGTATTATGTGTGTGATGATTTAAAATATCAGATCTTGAAGTTCCCGGGTTTTCAACTACGTAACTTAAGATCAATCCATCAGTCAGAGCTTTCCAGAGAAACAAAATCAATAAGAGATACATAAACATAGAAAGACAGATGAAGACGGAGATAGAGATAAAGAGACTTATTATAAACAATTGGCTCAAGAAATTATGGAGGCTGGCAAATCCAAAATCTGCAGAGTCAATGTCTCAGCCATTAGGCAGGAGAATTCTCTATTACTCCAGGGAGGGTAAACCTTTCTGTTCTGTTCAGGCCTTGAACTGGTTGGATAAGCCCCTTCCACCTTGGGAAGGACAATCTGCTTTACTCAGTCTACTGACTTAAATGTTAATCTCATCCAAAAATACTCTCACAGAAACACTCAGAATAATGTTGAACCAAATATCCAGGTGTCCTGCAGCCCAGTCAAGTTGACATATAAAATTAACCATCACACTCAATGACCAATCATTGTGATTAATCTATTTATGGACTGGTTTTAAGAAAACAAAACTTTGTAATCCAAATATGTTATTCAAGTGAATTGCTGCAACAGTTTTTAGAAATAATAATCCATTTTTGTTTTTTTAATAAGTTTTAATTTTAAAATTCGATTAAATTTAAAAATATCCTTACCCTTTGACACAGCATTGCCCAGTGTTCTGAGTTCAAGTATCATCTCACTAAGCAGTCTGCCCTTTCTGCTTCTTTAGAAAAAGTGAAATACGCAAATCCAGCTCAGAACATTGATTTTTGCTTCAGCCTATCAGATTTTGGAGCCCCACATTCCCCACGTGGTTGTCCTCACAGCTGTTAATCTTAGAACTCTGAAGGATGTAAGTCATGGTGTGGTCTCAATCTCCAAAGTTAGCATTGTAGTCACTAGTTGTGGGGCTGAGTGGTCGGTGATAATGAGGCCGAGGAAGAGGATGAAAGTTTGAGGGTTGCAGAACAAGAAAAATGTTTGAGCCTGCTGGAGGGGAAACCAGGGAGAACGAGTCACGCTAAAAGGTGGTGGGGAAGGAAAGGAGGCAGGAGAAAGGTTCATGACTCTAGGGAGTATGGAGCCTGAGTTGGTACTGGATATGGGGCCATGGAACAAGGGACCTCTAAAGCTTAGAGAAAGATCCAGTGTTTACAAGGACCTCAAGAAGAAAGGGTAAGAATAATGGGTGACAAAAAATTGAGTCCTCATTATGTACCAGACACGCCCATGAATTATCTCATTGCTCACAACCACCTTGAAAGATAAGTACCATTGGTGTCCCCATTTTTCAGATGAGAAAACCAAGTTTCAGGTAGAGCTGGGATGTGAACCCTGGACTGAGTTCAAAGCCTGAACTATTAAGTATGCAAACAAGTAACCACATCAAGAAAACTACTTGAAAATAAGAATGACTTTTATACATTCCTACTGAGAGAGGCCGGTGAAGGGAAGAAAAATATAGGAGTGGGAAGCCTAGAGAAGTTTGCCATCTTGCAGGCTTCTGGAAGGGCTTCCTAAATGCAATGGACCTACAGTATTGATAAACAGGAGTAATGATGCCCACTGCTAGAAGCCATGTCTCTCAGCCTTGCTGAGAATGTCCACCAGAAGTATAGAAAACTCCTTGGGGCCTGTTGATGAAATGCAAGTGTGAATCCCAGAGCCGGTGATGACAGCCAAGCTGGATGGAGTTCCAGACTTGCTTCCTGAGGACCCAGCTCCACAATTTAGAAGAGATGCCAGGCCAAGATGCAAAATGAAACTATGCAATTGGCATCAAGGAGACACAGCAGTGTAACTCCCAGTGAAAACTTAGGGACTCCAGGTCTAGGAGGTGGTGGATATGCATCATCTCCTGAAGTTCCATAACCAATGAGTGATGCAAAACTTCTATCTTTGATCAGCAAATGTCTGAGCAATCTGTGAGCATCCTTTCCTGGGTGCAGGCTCATCCTGGAGAATGGCAAGGAGATTGGCTATAAAAGGGGGATTGGAAAGGGTTTTCAAGGATGGCTGATAAGCAACCAATGAGATGGGAAATTCTGCTTTGGGATTTCAGGAAAAAAGAAAAGATTCTCATTTGAAACTGTATGGGAAAAAGAAATCAGCAGACACCAAAGAGAATACATTGCCTTTATTTCCCACCCATCTGAATATGGCCTGTGTTCCTGTTGGAATGAATCCGTGACTGGGCTTTTAACAAGCAAAGCCATTATTCTAGGCCTTTTCCTGTCTCTCTTTCTCTGAAAGGCAAAAAAACTGCTTCCCCTTCTATGTATATTTCTCCCCCTTGAACTTTCACTTGCCAGAAGAGAATCAGCCAGTTATTGTTTATTTATTGGCTGTGATGACTTTCAGGTTCAGGTTAAATAGGAGGAATGTGATATTCCCATAAGGAAGCTGGAGCCTCTTAAAACAATACATGGGACACCAAATAACCTCATGGACCCACATCTGAGTCAAGAATCAGGAACCAAAGAGTACAATCCACATCAGGGCTCCTCTCAGAATTTCCACGTAACAAGGATTCTGCTCCTCCAGTCTCAGCGTGGAGAAACAGCTCCATCGGTGCAGAGAAGCAGAGCCATCTCTCTGACACCAGTGATGTGGGGTAGGAAACAGGGATCAATCTCTGCTTCCCTGTGCCGGAACAAGCTGCTTCTGCATGAGAAACCAATGAAGGAGTTTTCCAAATTGCAGGAGAAATGCATCAATTAATTGCCTTATACAAGTGAAATAAATATAAATTTGTCTTATACAGCAGTATCTTATACATAGTGTAAGTCAGAATCTGATTTAGTGTCAAATTATATACTGAGATTTTTATATCTGATTTAACAATATATCAAAGTGTTTTGGGAAAAAGAAAAAAGGAAACATAATGACTTCTAGGTGCCCTGCCACCTAGTTTGTGAATTACATCTATTTTGTGAATTATAAATATAGAAATATAGAATTTATAGATCTTATAAATATAGAAGATCAAATTTTAGGCTTTAATGATAAGGTAATTTGTGCAAGCCAATGTTCCCTTTAATTTTTTAAGTTGTGCTACATTGGCACTTCTAAGAACAAGTGCAAGTGATGAAAGTTTAGTATTGTGATCAGAAACTTAAAATCAACTTGTCATTTTAATGACATGAACATTCTCAACTAACCACAAAGGAAATTGTTTTGACAAGGCAAAACTTCATTCTGCAGGATTTTTTTCTATTTCCTATTGTTGGGTGTCTGTCATGTGTAATCCATATCAGTGCTGACAGTTTCCCTGATTCTGTGTGTGGTAACATCTACCACACAGGTTGCACACGTCCACACACCCACTCACTGGACCACAAGAGATGAAGAGCCTAGATTGGATTTCCCGTGCCCCAAAGAGTTCCCCTTTTTCTTGCCCTGTCCCACCTCCCTTCACGACTTCCATATAACGTTCTATGAGTCTTTCTGGCGGATCCTGTTCTAGTTGCCTCTGGTGATTCCTTAGCACATCTGTGTGCTCTCTTCTTGTGAGCATAGAGCCTTGGGGATCTCACGCTTTGACCTCCGCTTGCTCCGCTCTCTGCCCTATACTTCTTTCCTGTCTTCCATCCCAGCCAGCACAATCCAGCACAGGCAACAGCAGTCAGATGCACCGTTAAATGTCTAAAAGTGCATCAGCCTCATTCTAACTGATGCTTTCAAAGCATCATTTCAGATTTATAAGTCCTTAGCAAAGACTTTGGTTGCCTTGTGTTTTAATTCTATTAATAATTCTCAGCTTACATCAAAAGCCAACTTTTGGGTCTTAGCTTCTGGAAATTTTACTCTCATTCCCTTCCTCAAGTCTCAAAGGTACCATTTTATCTTTCACATCCAGCTCCCCTATCTTTTCTCAATGCGTTGGTTCTTCCTGCCTTGTTCTTCTTTCTGCTCTTAGTTTGTCACATCTTTAAAAATCTGCTTTTTTTTCCTGGCTGCAGTCCAGTTGCCAATTCTGCAAACACATTTCTTTTGAGCACGGTAGCACCTGTCATATATCTTACATACTTTTTTGTGTACATGTATATAGTGACACAAAGTACATGTATCTTTCAAAAGTAGTCTCTTGAGCACTTAATTCCATAAAACCTTTCACCCCACTTGAGGGAAGAAAAAAAAAGTTGGAATTCCATCAGGCTGAACTTTTAGATACTTTAGAACTTTTAGAAATAATATGAGCAATATGTGGTGCTTAATGAAAGACTGTGGAGTTTCCTATTTTTCTATTATTGCAACCATTAGTGGCTTTCCAAGCCTTAGTTGTGTATTTGCCTCATGAAAAGTGAAGCCTGCTCGGTTCCTCCCAGAAGAAGCAGTGCAGAGAAATCATGCAAGAGATCATGGAAGCATAGGCTTGGTAGATGAGTCATTTTTCCCATTCTTTAGGGAATTTGCTGTAGGATCCCACAGTTATTCACTTCCTTGAAATTTCACGATAATGTGAGCAAGAGAGATTGTCATCCTTTCACTTTTTTTCTCAACTTTCTTATGGTCCCAAGAAGATTTCAAGCTTTGTTCCATGTATTTGGCATGTCCATTACCAACAGTTTTACCCAATTTTGTCTCTCCGAGTCATGAAAATCCTGAGGAATGTGGACTGGACTGATCTAAAAATCAGAGTTTTTCAGAGTAAAGCTCAGCTATTTCCAGCAAAAGGTCCTGAGCACAGGAAATATCAGTACCTAATGCACATTATAACACCTTTCTCATTTCCTGAGACTATGCTAATCTTAAAAGAAAAGGTTGAAAATTCTTTAACATTGAGAACTTTTGTTCCTCAAAAGATACCATCAATACAGCAAAAATAAAAGATGCACACTGAGAGAACATATTTGCCACACATATAACCAACAAAGGATTGGCATCAATTGATGATAATATATAAAGAAATTTTACTGATGAATCAATTGATAAGAAGAAAAAGATAAACATCTAATAAAAAATTTCACAAAATATATGATCAAGCATTTCACACAAAACCCTCCACATATAGCCAGTAAACACATGAAGAGATATTCAGTCTCACTAAGAATGGAGAAATGCGAATTAAGAGCATTTAATTTGGAAAAATAAAGTCTGATAACACTAAGTTTTAAAGTGGATATGTAGTGATTGGAATGGTTATATATTGCTTTGGGGATGTAAATTGGTACAATTTACTTTTGGAAAAAATGATATCTTGTAAAGTTGAATATTCATAAACTCTAATGATCCATCAATTTGAATTCTAGTCATATACTCAAGAAAACTTCAGCACATGCGTACCTGGAGACACTTATAACAATATTCCTAGCAGCATGGTCCTTAATTGGGAAAAAAAAATCCTGGAAACAAAACAAATGCTCAATAACAAATGAGATAGTAAGAAACATAAACGGTGTTGTAGTCACATAATGGAATATCCATAGCCATGAAAATGGATGCATGGATGTGCAACAGCATAGAAGAATTGCAGTTACATAATATCATAGGAAAAAGCATGTCCCAAAAGACAACATTTAATATGATAGTATCTTTATATAGTCTGAAAACAGAGAAATTAATGTACCATTTAGGCATAAGTGTGACGTGCGAGCATGTGTGTGTGATTGTTAAAAAGTAATTTAAACAAACAACAGACGATAAACACAGATTCAGACAATGGCTGCTTCTGAGGAAGAAAGCAAGGGTGGAGTGATGTCAGGGAGTTCATGGGTAGGTGTAGGTTATTAATAACATCCTAGCCGTAGGGTTATATAGTGGTTTATAAGTGTCCACTGCATTTCAAAAGGAAGGAGAGAAAGAGGTGGGGGAGGGAGACAGGAAGGAAGGAAGTGAGAGATGACTGACCTCGCTTCTATGCATTCCTGCTGTTTGTTGCAACCATAGACAAATGACCACTCATAGCATTTCATCATGAAACTTCTCAGGTAAACATTAGCATTGTTCACTGTGATTCAATTGTCCTCCTTTTGGAGGCACATAGAACACTGTGCTTCTTCTGTCTGAAGTTAAGCAGAGCCATGTGACTTGGTCTAGCCAAGAAACGTAAGCAGGAAGTGTCACTTTCAGGCTGAAATCTTGACAAAGCAGGGCAGGAGTCAAGGTACTCCTTTTCCAGCTTCAGAAAATATCTAAAATAGGCAGCACTGGCTTGTTGGTATGTTTATAGGTGATGAAGAAACTGACATTAGAGGTTAGAAATATGGCGCTTCTGTGTTATGGTGGCATGAAAAATGTGAAATCCATTGCCTGTGGTCTCAGGAAGTATGTTATAAACCTACTGCACTTGAGCTCTAAGAGAAGACATTAGCGAAACAATGTCAGCCCTGTGAGCCAGCTGCCTTGGCTGCCTTTGCTAATATGTTACAAAAGAGACGACCTTGAGAAAAAAGATGATCTGTTTTGCAGGCAGGAATGAAAGGAATACTGACTCTGTGACTTCAGCAGGTAAACGATATGGAAAAATTTCCTTGATAAAACATCTTCGATCAGGCCACACACACACACATATTCACATAAGCACTATATGTATATATGTATAAATACAACTCCCCAAATCCTTCTCTCCATCCATGTCAGTCAACAACGAGTATTTACTATTTGGTGTCTCAGACATGCAACATAGTGACATAGTGACACAGATACAACCTACCAGCTGAGGGAGCTGAGAAAGATTGTTCCTACACTACATATCAAACTTCTTACATTTGACTAGCAAAATTTAGGGGAACAAAACAGTAAATTTTAAAATTATATTTACATTTAATAATATTCCAGATGTTCGTTCCTTGGGGGTTAACACAGGGCTTTATCCTCTGCCGAATACTGATTCGATACTATCGAGGCTACATGGCCAAAACGTACACTCAGTGACTTCTACCGAAAAGGTGTGTAACTGCTGGGTCAGACCTCTGGCAGTCCTGAAACCCGGGCCTGGCAGGGAGTTGTGATTGCAACACAGGTTTGCCATGTCCTGATGCTCTGAAATACAGCACTGTTATAAGTTCCAAAATAATATTTGGGGTATAATAACATATGTTAGTGTTTTTGAAAAGTATGAAATCTGAATCAGTACATCTTAATATATATCCAGAGAGGTACATTCTGCAAAATTTCAAACTGAATAAAACTGCATTCCTTAAAAATATTTCACTATATCCATCCCTTGCTTAAAAGCCTATCATGGTTTTACCCCAGGAAATACACCGGAATTTCAATCTTGAAAAATATCATGGTGTACTGGAATACTGAAAGCGTGTTTTGTAATCACAACATTCTGGTGGCAGGCCCAGATTTTAGGCTTGGTTCTGGTCTATTCCTGCCATTGTTGTGTTGTTTTTAGTTCTTACTCCTAGACATCTGAATACTCTTTTCTCGTGTTAATTCATCTGGGCCTATTGAGTTATTTGATTCATCTGAGGTGGGCAGAAGGAAGACCAAAATCTTTGGGACTGGTGGAAAGAAGCTCCTGGTGGAAGAGATGAGGAGAAGAAAAAAGAAAGGCATAAAATAGGAGGTCTAGTGAGTAGTTGTAAATCATGTTATCATAAAACAAACACTGAGTGAGCTCTGAACTCACATCAGTGCCTTGACCCAGTACCTTGAAATTCTGATTTAAATGTTCCGGTGTGGGGATTGGGTATCTGTATTTTCAAAAGCTCCACTAAGATGCAGCCAGGAATTGGAAGGACTACGTAAGGTCTCAGTCGCCACTATGGAAGTGTCCATGCATGTGACTGCTTCATAGGAGAGCTGAGCATCGGCCAGGGATGAAAGTAGCACTCCTCTCTCAACAGAACTCTTTGTGCAGCCTGGAGAAAACAGAAGAAGAAAAAGATAGACGGATGGGTTAGAAACATGTTCTCTGTGTTGGGAAGAAAGTTTCTCACAGTTTTTATACTAGAAGATACAGAAAGAAAGAAATATTACATAGAAACTCAGTGCACAAAAATGAATACCTCCCCTATTACAAGCAACAGAATTGAGCGCTTTCTTTTCTACTTTTAAAATGAAACCTGCGGTCCAGTACTCACTAAACTGATTTCACAGCTGACTAATTGGTTCAGACTGCAGATTGAAAGAACTATTTTTTATCAAATTTGGCCTTTTGCAAAATCCCAGTAAAGAATCTTAGGTCTCATTCTCCTACGCTGATCCTTTTTCACGCTCTTCTTTACGCTGGCACACAGTGTGAAGAGAGACTCTTCTCTCAGGAGAAGTTGGAAAAAAAAGTGAGGAGACTGTAATATAACTAAAACTAATGCTTTTTCACTTTCACTTCAGAGTTTTGTGGGTCATCTATTGAGAATATTCCTAGATATAGTGTCAGGTGCATCCTGGCATGAAATCACCTTCAAAGAATGCTGGTGTCCCTGGGACGAAAATGAGTGGGGCCCTAGTTACACTCCTTGCTCTCTTCTTGCTAATTCCATTTTGAGTTTCTCCTTTTGAGGTTCTTTCCTCAGTCCCTTTGGAGAAGAATTTCTCTGTAAAGGCTTACTCCTTCCTAGCTAAGGTGACCCAACAGCATCTACTCCTGTTGACTCCTCCAGATCAGAACCTTTCCTCTCACCTTCCCCAAATGGATGGAAAGGGCCTGAGGCCTGGGTTCCAGGGCCAGGGTGGTCAATAACAGGTCAAGTGGCTTCCCTTAGTCCTTAGCCCCTTGGCAGCACAACTCCTCAACTGTAAAATGTGGACTTGGATATATTCTGAGGTCCCAGTTGGCCCTCACATTCTAGGACTCTCCCATGCCTGCCCCTCCTCCTCAGAGCACTGGGATGTGGAGTTAAAGAGGGTGTGCTTCTCTGCCAAGGGTCCTCTCATTCCAACAGCAGTCTGTTTCTGAATGTGGGGGATGGATGCTAAGCACATCCCTCCCTGGGAGGTGTGGGAAAGCCATCACTTTGCTGCAGACTGAGGGGCTTCAGGAGTGAAGTGGCTGCTGAAGAAAGGCTTGTAGGGGTCTGGCTAAGGCTCTGCAGCCGCTCTGAGCTGGGATGTCACCAGGCTCCTGGTGGGGTGAGGACAGGGTGTCCCTCGATGCTGCACCACAGCCTGGATGGAAGTGCAGGGAGGTGTTTCTTCTACCTTGTGGCTCTCACTTTCCCCTTCAGCAGCCTGTGCTCCTCCTTCAGCTCCTCCCCTCAACAGGAGCTCAGCGTCCTGCTGGCCTCTGTCGCCACATAGCCATCCCTCCAGGCTCAGCTATCAGCAGGACCTGACAAAGACTCACATTGGATTTTTTTCCCTCTGTCTCTGTCACATATCAAGTACTTGCGGAACTGAGAAAAGATATTGCTGATTTGAAAGAACCTGCATCATAAAAAGTAGGTTTTCTGCTTGATGAAAAATCTAAAACAGCAAATCAAGCCCAAACAGAACCGTGAAGGGATCCTTTGCTGAGAATCAACATCACAACCACAAAATACTCTTCTTTTTTTTTGTTTTTTTAATCACCCAAAGGCCATAGTTTACATTAGGGTCTACTCTTGGTGTTGCATAGTCTGTGGGCTTTGAAAAATATATGACATGGATCCACCGTTATAGTTTCATACAGAATAGTTTCACTGTTCTAAGAATCCTCTGTGCTCTGCCTATTCACCCCCCCTCCCCTCAAACTGTGACAACCACTGACCCTTTTACTGTCTCCATAGTTTTGCCTTTTCCAGAATGTCCTATAGTTGAAATTACACAGTTTGTAGCCTTTTCAGATTGGCTTCTGTCACTTAATAACATGTACTTAAGGAACCAGGAGCAACTGGCAGAAGACAACATGACAAAGCGGGCGTTCTGTGCCACCAGCTGGGCTGTGCAAAGAGCAGACAGCACTAACTATGCAATGCTCTTGCTGACAATGTTCAGCCTGAATTCAGTCATGAGGTAGTTCTGAGACAAGTGCAGAATTTACACCACTGAACAAGGCAACTGGCCTCACCTCTACAAACAAGGTAATGTCACTGCCACCTAAAATAGCAAAAGTTTTTTGGTTCAAAAGGACTAAAGAAAGCTTTTTGGTTGTTTAGAACCCAAAAAGTCTCTTGCCCTTTTTGTCATCTTATTTGGGTGACATTGACTGTTTGAAGAAAGACAAACAGTCTACATTGTGTACTTGTCTGACCACTTCCTCATGACTAAGCTCAGGCCGACCCTCTCGCCAAGAGCCCTACATAGTTAGTGCTGGGTGCTTCCTAGTGGAGCCCACCTGGAGACCAAGAATGTCCGGTGTGTCCACCTCTGTGACTGCCGTACTAGCATGGGTCACGTTGTTATGGAGGGGCCTA
>NC_060279.1:32783074-32821591 GCF_021613505.1 Equus quagga | reverse complement strand
AAGATGGCAAACTTTTAGACTCTCATGCTGCTATTCGCTGGGCTTTCTCCAGGTTTTTCTACATCCATTAAAAGGGACAAAAGCAGAGTGTAATACTAAGTGAATGAATACTTCGTTAAAAAGTTATTCTCTGTCCTGACTCACAATACTCCTCTTGCTGCATCCCTGTGTTGTGTCGACTTCTTGCCCCTCACTAGGGCAGCATGTTGGCTTGTCTTCAAACTTAAGTCAGTGTGACATCTCTACCTCCTAAAATCCTTCTCTATGTGTGGGCCGCTTTTGTGGTTGTTACTTTTTAAATGTCCGTAAACACTATCTTTCTTACTTGTTGCTTCCGGATATCCACATATTATGCCTTCTAGTCAAACAAGAGCTCTTTTCCAGCTCTGAAAATGATTACAGTGGTTTATGAGTATATCCTGAATACACGTAGTGGCCCTTTCTTTTGCAAACACTTGTCAACCTGATGCTATTTCTTGTCGTCATTCAGTTCACTCACGTTTGGAACAGATCAGGGATGCAGAGCAGTGTTGATGGATTGTTGCTGGACAGATCCCTTCGAGCTGTCGTCATGCTACTGACCTGCGGTTATATTCCTCTACCAGAATGTGGAATTTCAAGGTCACGGTTCAGGGATGGTGGATGACCCACAGTGTTATGTGTGTGATGGGGTTCAGTGACAGAGAAGGTGAGGTTGAAAAGAGAGGCACAGGCAGGCAGGGGAAAGTGGTGCCCTGAATGCCCTGCTCACTTTCTTGTCATCTGTTCCCACCCAGATCTTGTGAAGAGGAGACTTGGGAGACCCCCTGTGGCATTGGTCTCTTCAGTTTAGCTGCTGGACTTGCCCGAGCTGAGGGCGCGATGGGTCTGGCCATGTACCACCGAGCTTTCATGTCAAGGTAAAGCACAGAGGACCGCATCAACCGCTTTTGAGGCTCATCTCCTCCCCACGCCACGCCATCCTCCAACGACACTGTGGAATGCTATTGGTGTGTCAGAGCCATGAAAAGCTTTGAAGAAATCTCTCTTTTGGTGTCAGTTGGATGTGACATTCTTTTCTTTATGTCTGAAAGTCTGTGGTCTAGTGGGCCCAACTGTCCTGAACTGGAATGGACTTGCCAACTTTCTGGTGTTTTGTTAGGTGGCTAGAATATTTATAAGATTTTCTGACTTCAAACCTCACTGTTGAAGTTTGAATGAATAATGACAGGACTTACTTTGTAAAGTGAGAGACTCAGAGAAGATTGGTCTCATCGATGAGCAGAAAGAGTAAATTTCACTTCTACTCAAAGCACGCTAGAATTTGAAATTATGGCTCTCACTGTTGTCAAGGTGGAGTGCCGGGTGCCTGAGGCGTATGTCCCTAAGGCCTCATGTCTATGCTATAAAATGGATGAAGTTAAAATGCAGTCAGATGGGCCAGGTCTCCTTCCATTCTAGAGTCCTCCAACAGTTTCTCCCCTGCTTTAGCGACTTGATTGAAAGTATCCTTGTTGTTCTGCTCTGTCCTGCTTTTGTCTTTTGCATAAAAGTTATACAGCTCCATGTTTCCTACCCCCAGGTCAATCATTATAATAAGCACCTGCATCCAAAGCAGTCCTGATACAAAAGAAACAAAGCTGGAGGTATGGTACTCCCTGATTTCAAAAATATACTACAAGCTCTATTAATCAAAACATTACGGGGCCAGCCCGTTGGCAGGCAGAGTGCTTTGAGCTCACATGTGCCACTTCAGCGGCCCAGGGTTCGCCAGTTCGGATAGCGGGTGTGGACCTACTCACTGCTTAACAAGTCATGCTGTGGCACCGGTCCTACAGAAAAGAAAATAGAGGAAGATGTGCATGGATGTCAGCTCAGGCCCAATCTTCCACAGCAAAAAGGTGAAGATTGGTGGCAGATGTTAGATGAGGACTAAACTTCCTCAAAAAAAAAAATCATGATACTGGAAAGAAAACAGACACAAAGATCAATGGAACTGAATGGAGAGCACAGAAATAAACCCTCACATCTATGGACAGCTAATCTTTGACAAAAGAGCCTAGAACGTACAGTGGGGAAGGAACATCTCTTCAATAAATGTTAATGGGAAATTGGACAGCCACATGCAAAAGAATGAAAGTAGACCATTATCTTACACGACACAGAAAATTAACTCAAAATGCATTAAGGACTGGAATGTAAGACCTGAAACCAGAAAATTAGAAGAAAACATAGGCAGTGCACTCTTTGACATTGGTCTTCACAGTATCCTTTGGATTATCATGTCTCCTCAGGCAAGGGAAACAGAAGCAAGAAGAAACAAATGGGACTACGTCAAACAAGACTTCTTAACTCACGGTTGAGAACGACTTGATCAGCACTCCACAACAGCTGAGGGTCCGGAACTGCCAAACAAGGTTCAAGATGCCAGAGCTCAGAGCCACAGGCACCGCCTGTAACTCAGAGTCAGACAGGAGTGATGGAGAGAGGACTCAGTGCGCCAGTTAACGGTCTGGTGTTACAATAACAGAATTGGAAGGTGGGGGTGTCATGGAATCTTAGGAGCCCCTGCCTTCCAGTTGCCTGGGCTGTGCTGATACCCAAGGCTGCCTGGTCTCTTCCAAAGGCCACCACTGTTGGGGACCACCTTTCAGCCACCACTCCCAATAGCTGTCTGCCCTTCTGCTGATAGCGACCTGTTTCCTAAAAATATCGAAGCATAATTCTCACCGTTCTTTCTTATGTGTGTGTCTAAAAACACCGAGACAAAACTGTCCTCCTTTTATTTCTTGGGATATTAAGCATGGCAAGGGATACCATCAACACAATGAAAAGACCATTACCAACTGGGAGAAGATATTTGCCAATCATAAATCAGATAAGGGGCTAATATGCAAAGTATAGAAAGAACTTATACAACTCAACAACAACAAAACAAACAGGAAAAACCCAATTAAAACATGTGCGGAGGATCTTAGATAGTTTTCCAAACAAGGTATTCAGGTGGTCAATAGGCACCTGAGAAGACGTTCTACATCACTAATTCCTAGGGAAACGCAAATCCAAACCATAATGAGATATGTCACGCTTGCCAGAATGGCTATCACGAAAAAGAAAATAAGTGTTGGAGAGGATGTAGAGAAAAGGGAACCCTCATATATTACTGGTGGGAATGTAAACTGGGGCAGCCACTATAGAAAACAGCATGGAGATCTCTCAGAAAATGAAAAACAGAACTACCATATAATCCAGGTAGTCCACTTCTATGTATTTATCCAAAGAACACAAACTCACTGATTCCAAAAGATTTATGCACCCCTATTTTCATGGGAGCATTATTCATAACAGCCGAGACTTGCAAGCAACCTAAGTGACCATCAACAGATGAATAGATAAAGACGATGTGATACATACACACACACACACACACACACACACACACCATGGAGTACTACTCAGCCATAAAAAGAGGGAATCTTGCCATTTTTGACAACGTGGAGGGAACTTGAGAGTATTATGCTAAGCGAAATAAGTCTGACGGAGAAAGTCAAATGACATAGGATTTCACTCATACATGGAAGATAAAACAACAACAACAACAACAAATAAACATATAAACACAGAGAATAAATTGCTGTTTCCCAGAGGTGAAGGGGGGAGGGGAGAGGGCAAAGGGGTAAAGGGGCACATATGCTGGGTGACTGATGACAACTAGACTTCTGGTAGTGAATCTGATGGAGTCGATACAGAAGTTGAAATATAATGATGTACACTAACATTGATATAATGTTATAAACCAGTATTACTGCAATAAAAATTAATTTAACAGAAAAAGGAAATATATGTCAAGCAGAGATGGAATACCTGTTGCGAGAAATTAGAGGTCCTCTGCCGAGGCATACCCTTGCAGCGTCTAAATTTCTGCCATTAAAAATTCACCTCTTCGGATCAAAACATCCCACAGGAATACCCTGTTAAAATGTTAAGCTTACCTGGAATATTAATTCTGTCAGCATCATAGGCTCACAACAAGTGGTAAGAAGATCACTGAAAAACCAAGAAGAATGGATTTGACCGAAGACTTATAACAATATTACAAAGATGAATGTTCTTGGCTGTACTCTTACCAATTTCTTAAGAACCCCAACTCTCTTCAAATTCCTTTGAAATAGCTCTGGGAATCCCCCAAGGGGACTGAAATCTGCATTCCAGAAACTTCTCTGGTCACCAAGGGGCACCTGCCATTTGGTCATCTGGTAGCTGCAGATAACCAAAGGGGCAACTATGCTCTGAGGCCACCAAGGACTCTATGATGAAGATCTCTGCCATCTCCGGTGCCAGCTCTCCTGCCAGTGCCTTCCACTCTGTGGCTGCTGAGGCCCGACGTGGAAGGAATTCCTGTCTCTCCCAGGAAGCCATCTTTCCTCTCAGCCCAAACTCTAGCCCACCGTTGCTTCTTATGTCTGGAGCCTTCCTGAATCGACATTTTACCACTTTCCTCACTATTTCATTAGAACTCCTGTGTATCAGAGTTCTGAGTTGAAACATTTGATTTTCATAGATGACTCCATGGTCAAATGTAAAAACAACTTCAACAACCTTGCATTTAGTTTTACTGGGTTTGGGGAATTAAACCTATTTAAATTTAAAAAAAAAAAAACAAAAGCATCACCTGGGAGAGTTAGTACAAATACAAGTCCAGAGTCTTCATCTGTAGTGACTCTGATTCAGTGGGCTGAGGGGGCCTGGAATCTATTGTTAAAGTTGCTCAGATGTACAGTCAGGTTGAGGACCTACTGATAGCATCGACCTTCCTCACAGTTTTGGGGACGAGCATTTCACATACATACTACTTCTAATCCTCACGATCGATCTGTGAGGAGAGCGTGGCCTTTCCCTGGTTTGCGGATGAAGAAACCAAGACACAGAGAGGGTCTGAGACTAGCCCAAAGTGCCCTCGCTCTAAGTGCTGGAGCCAGGTGTCAGGTAGAGTGCCCCTCCACCCCAAACCCCCTCCCACATTTTCCAATTCACTCTGTGTCAGGTCTTTCCACGTACATGCTTCCTGCCTATACCACATTTCTACCAAAAACTTCCTGATTTTAATGTTTCCATCCGATATATTTCCATCTGACATATTTCACAACAGGCTAACAGCATCCTATCCTGGCCACTGACTATTAACTTGGGACACGTTGCTAATGAAAATACAGGACGTGGGAATGTGCAAAGACACATTGCTTTACGATGATGATGTAATTTTCAGGCTATAAAATTCTCCGTTTTGTGTACAATTCAGTGACTTTTGGTCTATTTACAAGGTTGTGACACCATCACCACCATCTCATTCTGGAGTATTTTCTTTACCTCACAAAAGAAACCCCGTCCCTATTGGCAGTCACTCCCTATTCCTCACCTTCTTCCAGCCCTTGGCAATTGCTAATCTACTTTCTCCCCGTATGGATTTGCCTACTCTGGACATCTATTCTCAATGGAATCATAAAACACGTTGCCTTTGGTATCTGGCTTCTTCACTTGCCATAATGTTGCCAAGG
Source organism: Equus quagga (assembly GCF_021613505.1). Classification (NCBI taxonomy): domain Eukaryota; kingdom Metazoa; phylum Chordata; class Mammalia; order Perissodactyla; family Equidae; genus Equus; species Equus quagga. The sequence goes on along the minus strand of NC_060279.1, from coordinate 32,816,057 downwards.
TTCATCCACATTTTGGCAGGTATCTGTACTTTATTCTTTCTATCCTTGAATAAGACTTCATTTTATGACTATACTCCATTTTGTGCATTCTTCAGCTGAGGGCATTTGGGTTGTTTCCACTTTTACTACTATGAGTAATGCTGCTGTGAATATTCATGTGCAAGTTTGTTTTTGACCATGGGTTTTCAATTCTCTTGCTATGTACCCAGGAGTAGAATTGCTACATCTATGTCAACGCTGTATGTAACTTTGAGGAACTGACATGCCGTTTTCCAAAGCGTTTGCGCCTTTTTACATTTCCACTAGCAATGCATGAGGATTTCAATTTCTCCACATTCTCCTCCACACTTGTGGTTGCCCATCTTTTAATTACAGCCACACTAGTGGGTGTGAAGTGGTATCTCATTGTGGATTTCAGTTCTGTTTTCTTCATGATCAATGATAAACATCTTTTCATGAGCTTCTTGGCCATTTGTACATCGTCTATGGAGAAATGTCCATTCAAATCCTTTTCCCATTGATAAATTGAATTGTCTTTTTATTATTGACTTGTAAGAGTCAATACTAGACACGTCAGATATCTGTTTTGCAACTGTTTTTTCTGATTCTGTGCGTTGTCTTTTCACTTCCTTATTAGCATCCTTTGAAGCACAAAAGATTTCAGTTTTGATGAAATCCAATTTATCTATTTATTCATTGACTGTTCTTGCTTTAGCTGTCACGTCTAAGATATCATTATCTAATCAAAGACTACAAAGATTTACACCTATGCTTTCTTCACCACATTGCTTTGAATAAGAACTTTCCTGGGTTAGGGTACAGGGATATTTTTGAATTTGGAGTCCTATAAATTGATATGGATCCCTCCTGACCGATATTCACAGGTCTGCCAGTCACTTCAAAGGAACATCCCTGTGCCGTTGCAGAGATCTGGGAAATTGTATTTATGACTATCCTGGCTTTGACTCAGGTGAGAGTCCTGGTCATGTGCTTCAGTTTCTCCTTGACCTCTCCTGGTTTCAGAATTTGTTCAATATCTTTGGAGTTGAAGAACTGATTGAGTGTCTTTCTGAGGAACACTCAAGGGTCCAGGTTATTCTGAACCTAGTGGACTTCCTCATTCCGCTCCAGACAGAGAAGACTGTGGGGGTTGGATAGGGTGTAGACTTCCATCTCTGGTCTTAGAGAGAAACGAGCCTTGCTTCCGGGTTTGGGGATGGCTGTTCAAAAGACTCTTGCCCCCCTCTAATTCTTTGTAGTATATACATGACTTCTTTCTAGAAATGGTGGGAAAATACTTATTTTAGAACATCTTGTCTGTTCTCTGCCAATTGCTTTCTGTCTACACATTTAAAGTGGGTAAAGGAGGACTCAGAGACAAATTTGTTCTTAGCGTCTATTATTGTTCAAGTGACCGTATTTAATCCTATGCACTATCTTATTAGCCAGGTTTTATCCTTTTCCTTTTGAGGAAAAAAGCTCAAAAAGGTTAAAAAATACTCCAAGGTCACAGTCTAGGGAGGAGAGGAGTAAGCGTTAGAAACCAGTTTCGTTTGACCTCAAATTTTCATCCACGGTGAGTGTCTTGGTGTTATGTCTAAGATTTCTTTGCTTATTCCTTGTTCATGAGAATATGTCCATTTTTCCTCCAAAACCTTTATAATTTTAACTTTCACATCTCCAATTAACTCAGTGTGTGGTAGAAGGTAGTTGTGAATATTAATTTATTTCTAAATAATTACTCACTCATTCTAGAGCTTTTTACCAAAAACATCTTTCATTATCCCAGTGAAGTGTCTTGGTGACTTTATTTTAAAAAATCAAATAATTGTATGTGTGGGAGTCAATTTCTTACACTCTGCTCTTTCACATGATACATTTGTGTGGCGTCTACTTCCACCCATACTATAGTGTGTTAATTACTGTAGCTTTAAAGTGAGTTTTGAAATCCAGTAGAGTGTGTCCTCTAATTCTTTTGAAATCTAGTGTGTCTCCAGTTAATTCTTCTTCAAGGCTGTCTTGGCTATTACAGGTACTTTGATTTCCATATACATTTTAGAAATAGCTGGTAAATCCCCTCCCAATGCCTGCTACAATATTAACTGGAACAATCTTGATGTGACATTCTTACAATATGGAATCTTCCAATCTATGAAATTGATATATATTTTTCTCTTTATCTAGTGTTCTTTAATTTCTCTCAGAAACAGTTTTCAGGGATCTTCACTATATGTGTTCTTAGGCATTTAATGACTGTGAATGTGTGAATGTTAATCTCTATTGTGTTTTATTGAATTTCATTTTCTAAATACTCAGTGCTAATGTGGAGAAATACAGTACATTGCTATATGAATGCCATTGAGGTACAACTTAGGTACAATAGACCGCACCACTTGAAAGTACACAATTCGGGGCATTTCAGCAGCTGTAAACACTAATGAAACTACTGCCCCAATCGAGGTGCAGGGCATTTCCATGATCTCACAGCATTCCTTTGTCCCTTTGCAGTCCGTCACCCCCTCAACCCTCAGCTCCAGGCAACCACTGTCCTTACAGATGGCTTGGCACTTTAACAACTTTATGTAAATGGAACCATACCTGTATTCTTTCATGTCTGCATTCCTTCATGTAGCATAATGACTTTAAAATCCATCCATTTGTATGGTAGCGAATGGAAACCTTTTGGTGGTGAACACGATGTAGTATATACAGAAGTCAAGTTATAATGATGTATACCTGAAATCTATAAAATGTGACAAAACCAAAGTTACGTCAAGAAAAAATGAAAAATAAGAAATAATAAGAAAAGGACAGATTAACTTGCCTTTTTATTTCTGCAGCTGGCCAGGACACAGTCAGTAGCTGTGACATCAGCTGTTTCCTCTGGAGACTTTGGCAGTGTTGAGGGCTTGGAGCCAACATGGAGTCCAAGCACTGGTTCTGAGAGGCTGCAATCTGGCTGAGGTTCAGGGTCGTGGGTCAGGACAGGTCATCCAGCTGTCGGAAAAAGCAGAAGGGGGTCCAGGAAAACCGCTGAGGTCATCTCTGGGTAGCACTGGCCACTTCCTCCAAGGAATCCACCACCACTACACTTCTCAAGACTTCCTGGTACTAGACCGAGAGCTCCGGGAAGTTAGGATAATTTTGATTCATCTCTGCGTTCATGAGCCCTAGCACCGAGTCAAGCACTCGAGGAGGCTCTCAGCAACATTTGTGCAACGGATTGAACAAAAGCGGCTGCAAGTCGTCAGTCATCTCAACAACACTCCTGTCCCCAATGTCCTGTCAGGGATGCTCTGCTTTCTCCCAAGATGTAGCAAATCACCTTGCTTAGGATGGGGTCTGCCCTACACTCTCCATGTCTGAGGACACTCACCTGTGGTGAGCTCTGATGAAGAACGGATTGTCCTGAGGGATTCCTGACAATGGTTCACTCTGTCATTAGGAAGAGATGGCCTTGGCCTACCCTCCCATCATCTGGGCTGCCGCAACTCCCCAGTTGAGGAGACCTATCATTTTGTTGAAACCATCTGTTCGTGTTCTTCCTCTCACTGCTTTGATTTCCTTAGGGAAATATTACCAATAGGCGAACTCCCAGTCCTTATCACAGCATAAGGAAAATGAGGCACTCAACAAATATTTAAGAGATATTGTGGCTAAAGCTTTATTCAACTATAAATGCAAAAGAATATTACTATCACTGCTTCAGATGCAAGGGTCCCATTACCCTGGCCCCTCCTGACTCGAGGGCACAACTGCTTAAGGTAAGAATGGACATCTCCAACCCTTCTCCAAACACCATTTATCCCTCTAAGCCCACATTTACTTGGAGGGCGTCCACTGTGAGGGCAGCACTGAGGTCAAGGCTGGGGGGTCTGGCGAAGAGCCTCGGGGGTGCCACCCTCCTCCTCTTGGAATTGGTGCTCCCCAGCAGGAGAAACCAAACCTGATCCATCCTTGGGTGTCCCTGGCTGTTGCACAGGTTCCCTGTGGAGTAAGTTACTCTCCCAGTCCTCACTGCTCAGCTTAGGTTGCTCCTTGAGGAGTGGAGGATGCTGTACTCATTCCTCAGTGTCCCTTGATTTCTCTGAACTCAACTTGTCCTTATTCTCACCTCCTTTGCCAACGCACCTCCTCCACCAGCACCTTAATCTTCTTTGGGTTATCATCATCCTCCAAGCCTACTGACTTTCTTTCTTCCACCTGCTCCCTCAATTCTGTGTTTTCAAGATGTGGTCTCAGCTCAGGCTCCTACAGGAGACACACAGAGAAGGGACCAAGGCCAGGTCTCACCCGCAGTTCCCAGGGCACATTCCACACACATCTCAGTCTCCCACGCACTCAGAGAAAACTGAACAGGAAGGGACATTGGAGAATTTCACTAACAACCTTATCTTACCGATGGGGAAAGTGAGGCCCAGAGGGAATAGGAGATTTTCCCACACTCCCTCAACGCTTGACAACAGCAGAGCCCCCACATAAGCCTTGGGCACAAGCTTCCCATCCAGAGTGCCTGCCACACCCTCCAGGAACCCACGGCTGAATTTCAGGAGCCAATGGCTCAAACATGAGGATTTCCACTGTTCAAACAAAAACGGCTGAAGAACCTTTCCAGGGACAAATCTTTTACCACAGCTCTTTAGTCCTATTATTAATATTCAGTCAGTTTTCACACCTGGCTGACACCATGGGACCAAGGAACACAGAAATATTAAATAAAATTTATCACAGCCAAAATTAAAATCTATTTATATGATTATCTGTACAATGTCTGGCTCTCGTGCCAGAAGCTCATCTTCCAGAGAGCGGGCACTCTGTCCACCCGTTCGCCCCATCTCCCCAGTGCCTCCACAAGGGCCTGACAGAGAAGCCATTCAGTAAATATTTATCAAATGGGTAAATAACAGTTTCCAAGAATAACTAACCCTCCCTGATGCCTTCTACTCCAATCACATTTCCACACAAATCCTATTCCAGGTGTGAGCGGAAGCAATAAAGGCACAGCCTGAGGAAAGGCAGCGGAAGATTCAAACACCAGCTCCACCGTGGACCACACATGCTTCAGTGGATGATTTCATTGCCTGCTTTGAGCACGTCTATCCCCTGTACAAGAGAGAAGAATGTATAATGTAAAGTCCAGAAGCTGCATTGACCACTACAGTTTTGGATGATTGAACGTGATATCAAGCAGCAGACAGGGCTCTAACCCCTGGGCACCAGCTGCAGAGCTAAAGAACCCCTACGTCAGAGTCAACGCGGTGCTTGTTCAAAACTTATGGGGACAAGGCCCAAGAAACTACATTTCAGACAAAAATTCCAAGGAGATTCTCATACAAGGAAAAAGCCTCATCATTTAAAAATTTTAAAAAGCCTAGGATGGAGACTCTGAGACTCCCATTGGTAAGAAGAATGACTCAGCTTTGAGCACAGCAAGTCCCTTGTCCAAGGTCACCTTTCAACGGGAAACGTCCTCGTGTCCAGGAAGAGTTCCTAAGTGATGTGGGACGCAAAGAGGACTCTGCTTCCCAGTCTGGACTTTTAGCGTCTCCCTTGTCCTTTGATTTTCTCCTCTGCTCTGATCACTGGGGGATGTCAGCCCTCATAGGGGTCATTTCTTGATGAAGACCTCTGTTATTTTAGCCTCCTCTTGGAGAAACATATGGCAGAGGTCAATTCTGGGGCTCCACAGAGCTAGGCTTTCTCCTAAGCCACCTTGGTGAGCTGAAAGATGCCGTGACTGCTAGAAATCATATTAATAAAGAGGGACAGGGATAAACAGCGGATCATGAGGGCAGCCTCTCAGGTGACATAGAACCACAACATGATCAATATCAGACCTACTCAGGTGGGGAGGACATACCGACCAATTCTGTCAGCAGAGAGCACAGCCACATCATTCTAGAATGCTGATCCACAGAACTGTGAGACAACAAATGTGTGATGTTTCACACCACTGTTTTTGTAATCTGTTAATATGCATCAATAAGGAACTAATTCAGATACTTACCTCTACTCTCCTGACTTTTCAATTTTCAGAAACATGTATGCTAATCCCTATAAAGTAAAAAAATCAAAGACCACAGTAGAAATGGTGTGCTCACTTCAGGTGACTATTCCCAAGCCCTTGTAATGGGAACACACTATGAAGGGTATTTCAGGCACTGGACGAACGTCTCTTTCACATTACCAAGCAGACCTCTAAAAGAATAAAGAGGATACAACACTTAACTCCACGTAACAATGTCTACGAATCCATCAGCTGTCTCTGTTTCCTACCGCAGATTATGTTTAGCTCCTTGTTCTCCTGAACTCACCAGACAAGGTGTTATAGCAAGTGCCAGTTACCAGCATGGGCGAACCAATTCAAGGAGAGCAAGAGAGCCGCCGCTAGAGTAAGTTCCCCAGACAAAGTCCTTTGAATGCAATCTCCCCACTTATTTGGACTGGGAATACAGAAAAGATCTATTTTTTAAAGTCTCATTCTAACAAAAATTCAAACGTCTCTGTTTACCAATTTGTATTTTTCTCAAGCCCCATCGTGGAAACCTCACTTTTCAGAATGACTGAGTTCCCAATTGCTCGAGCCTGGCCTGTCTGTCAAGGGAAGTTAGGTAAGCCCAACCTCAAACCTCTCCTGTGAACCAGCCCCTCACCCTCAAAATCCAGAACAGCGTGTGAACCCACAGGCAGTAGCATCCAACAAGTAAGAGGGATATGTTTGCACTGCTCTTGGCCCAGATCATCTGAGAGAACACAGCAGTCAGAAAACAGAAGAGCATAGAGAAAAATCATATTGATTTCAGCTTTTCCAGGATGTCAGATAAGTTATGCCAATGAGAGTACTTACTGGTTAAATCTCTAAATAAGGGGTTAATTGTTGGCAAAAATAAGTGATAGGTGTTGGCAAAAATAAATGCTATCCAGTGTTGGCAAGAGGGTGGAGACAAGAATATTCTCCTAAATGATTCGGAATACGAATTGGTAAAGCTTCGCTGCAAGGCCATAGGGCAGGAATAAACAAAAATTAGGTATGTACAAACATATTTCTAAACTGAGCAATTCTCTTTCCAGGAGTATATACTAGAGAAACACTTACACAGGAGGTGATGGAGATGTATAAATACAGATATACACACGTCCACTGCAGCACTGTTTGTAAAAATAAACACTGGAACCAATTTCATGTTCCTCAGTTGGAGAACCTTGACTCGTCATGCTCCATCCGCACCCTGAAAGGGCCCGCAGCTGTTCAAAAGAACAAGGCAGATCAAAGAAATGCTGATAGGGATGGAAGGCAAGAGCTACTATGTGCTGAGTACTCACTATGTGCCAGGCTCTGGGCTCCACGCTTCACCTGCACGTCTCATGTAAACCTGGGACAAACCATGCAGGAAGAACTCCTATCCGACACATGTTAAAAGGAGAAATCGAGCCATAGACAAGTCAAGAAACTTCGTCAAAGTCACACTGTTACCCAGCCAGGTTTGCCCCTACAGCTTGTGAGACTGGAGTGTTCTGCCTTCTTCTCTATTTTAGGGATTTCCAGTGAGAGAGAAAATACCAGCTTCTGCTGCTCAGCTGCACTGCTCTGACACACAGCCTGACTGTTTAGTTCTCCTGTCGGAAATCACCTCAGACGTAGAACATCAGCCTCACACAAGATTACTCCGAAATCTAGATAAAAATGAGACAAAACAATGCTACCTCATAATTCTGTCCAGGCACAGACAAAGGCAAGGTCACTGTGCAATCTACAAAATCCCAAATATCCTCCTCTTTCCATAGGAAATGACTGTTACCTCTTTACTCCAATCATAGAACTGCCCGTGCGGACCACACTATTCACTAGGGGGCACACTCTGCTTCCTCCCATCCTCCCCAAATCACCCAACCGAAGCCCAAGTCCTTTCATAGGTTCGACCACGGGGTGTGTTTTTTCTGGCTGCAAGGAATAAAAAATGCAACTTGTCCAATAAGACGTGTGTTCCCGATGATTTAACTTAAGGGTATTGACATCAGGTTTCCAGAAACGAGCAGCTGTAAAAACCCAGCCTCGGGAAGAATGACTATTCACACAGTCTGTAAGAAACATAGGCTCTGGAACTCCAAAACTTGCTGTTACCCCTAAAACAAAATTCTTTCTACCAAAACCCTTCAGTAACTAACATGAACCTTGCAAGTTCAAGCAGGATTTTTCCACGTCTGATTTAAAGTACGGAGATTGAAGATAAGGTTGAGCGACAAGCTAATTAAGAGACAATGTGCAGCCCAAGCATATCTTAAAAGAACCTGGAATCGGTCAAAACCCAGTATGCCCAACTGGGCTTGAACCACCAACCCTTCAGTTAACAGATGAAGGAGCTCATGGATTACCCCGCTGAAGGCAGGCACTGATCCTCTAGACAACGTCTCTCTAGCCCCAAGCTTCCTCAGCCAGGGCTCTTCTGCCTTGGCACACTTGGCCAGCTCCAGAGAAAGAGCCCAAGAATCCTGTGGACATATCTGTAGCTACCATAACGTGATATCATAAGAATTGGAATTTTTTGTTGGTGACAAAGTTACAGTACTCTCATGTACCCACATTCAAAAGGAAGTGATTTCACTCATATGTGGGAGATAAACTAACAAACTCATGGATACAGAGAACAGACTCTTGGTTACCAGAGGGGAAGAGGATGGAGAGAGGGCGAAAAGGGTAAAGGGGCACGTGTGTATGGTAACGGACGGTGACTAGGCTTTCGGTGGTGAACACGATGCAGTCTATACAGAAGTCAAAATATAATGATGTACACCTGGAATTTACATGATGTTATAAACTAATGTTACCACAATAAAACAATTAATTAAATTGTGTTAATTTCTTAAAGAGATTAGTCAAAATAAAGACGTCATTATCCCACCCAATTTAAATAGCGTTTTAGAATGTTTTTCTCTGGATCCTGTAGCAAAGGCCTTTACCTGGTTTTGGTGCCCAGCAGCCGAGGCCAAAGGCATGGAGGACTTGGCATGCTCTGTGGGGTCTCCTGCCACAAAGGTGTGTGGCCCTTCCCTCCCTGCCTCTTCCCACTAAACTGTGGGATGCTGCTCCCAATTCCTTCTCCGTGGTGAGCTTGTGACTGTGGTAACAGCTCTTTGTTCCTGGAAATCCTGTTCCTCAAACCTGGACTTACCAGACCCGCCTTTTGCAAGTAGCTTTCTTCCCCTTTTTAGTCCCTTAAAATTTTTGCTCTGATCTCCAGCATACGTCCTCGGCATGATCCTGCAAATCTTTGTTGTTGTTGTTCTTACCCTACTATTGTGCTTTTCATTTTCAAGAGCTCGAGCCCGTTTTCAAAGTTTATCTCTGGATGAAGAGAAAACAACGGACACGAGGCCTTACCTTCCACAGGCAGCCTAAACCTGGAGGGTGAGGACGTCACTTCCTGTTATGTCTGCTGACCGCCATTGGCTGGGAGGGTAGAGTGGGCGGGGAAGTTGTGCGCAGGGGGCGGGGCATGGGCCGGAAGGAAAGTAACGCCGGCGCTGTCCTGCGTGGGGCGTGTCTCATGTGGATGACGCGGCTCCGGGGGCAGCTGTTTAGACATCCGTTACTCCTGCTCTAGGAGACTTCCTGAGCCACTGGGACCGAGTCAAGGACTGTTGCACGAATTTGAGTGCAAGTTCTGTGTAGAGGAGCTCTGGGGGGCTACAGGGGGCAGGGCGGTGGGGGTGGTTCTAGAGAAGGTGAGTGGACGGCGTAAGGAATGTAAGGGTATGCCAGGGCGGCAGAAGGCAAGTTTTCAAATTCCCCAGATATCCCCCAAATGGCTGTGCTTCCTCAGGGTAAGCTGGTTCGATTATCCCTCATATTTTCTTCTCTCTGCCATTTTGCTGACTCTACCAAATTGACTTTGTAATATGTGGTGGGGAGTTACGGTGTATGGGTTTTATTCTATTTGGGAGTCCAGGAGAGCTGCCTTGATCCCGAGCTTCTAGCTCCGTTTTCTACTTTTTGGTTCTTCCCCATCTGTTCTTCCTTCCTTTCAAATTTACCACTCTAGCTCTTCCGCTGACTCCCCGCTGTGGACAGCGAGGTTCTCTCCTGTATGTCGCGCGAAGCCTACCACAGACTCTAAAGGAGGAACAGCCTTGGCTAGGTCCATTGTCTCCACTGTCTGCTGCTTTGCTACTGTTGGCGTCAGCTGTTGTTTTTCCCTTTGTTGTCGCCCCGTGAGGGAGTGTGTGTGTGTTTCTCCCATGTGCTTCCACGGAGGGTGAGCTTTTGGGGACACCTGAGAAAGTGGCTGCTGGGAACCTCAGGCCATCTTCTGTAGGTTCTGCCTCTTCTCTGGCTGTATGTTCTTTCCCAGGTTGTTGACTTCTGTTGGAGGCCACCATCCCCTCACCTCTGCATTTGGGCATTGCTTGTCTAAGGGCTCTGAGATATTTGGAATGTCCTGGCAATCCTGCCCTTGAGGAGCTCTGCCCAACGGGCCCTCATAATACCTGGGGGTAACTGGGAAGTTCCCTTCTCTGCCATGGTTATCACACACACTTCCTGCTTTGAAAGCCTCCTCGAGTTAGGAAAATTCTCTATTCCTACCTCTACCCCAAAAAGCTTGGCACTTCATTCCATGGCTCTAGAATGGACTGGGTTCCAAGCTCCTCAGAGATACCGCTGTTGGTCCAGGGACGATAGGTCAGGGCTGTGGTTGCCAGCATTGTCTCTGTCAGACATGGCCTCCTCCAGTCCTGGTGCCACCACTGGTCTGGTTGGGACAAGGGGCTACATCCTATGATTTCCTCGTGGGTCACGTGGCTGTAATGGTGCCCCACACCTCACAGTGTTGTGCAGATGAAGATAACCCAACTGCTCACTTAGCATAGTTTGTGCTTCCTGGCATGATGTACATTGACAGAATGATATTTTTCTTTAATTACGTAACACAATATGCAGAAGGCTGCATAAAACAAAATTGGGGTTGCACTCCATTTTGCAGTCCGAGATGGGCAGAAATGCAGGTTGCACTCTCATTTGTGGCTAAGGGTCCCACCAAACCTCTGTCAGCCTGAGGGGAATTACATCAGCCATTAGGAGAAAGCCTTGGCTGGGCCTTCACTGTAAGGGTTTTGATTTCAGGGACGCTTGAAATTTTCACCATCTGATTCTAGCTAAATTCTAAAACAAATCTAAATTCTGAAACAATGGGAAATCCTAATTTGATCTCCACCTGTAGCCCCTTAGGCTGCATTCTCTGGAATTGGGAGACTTTTAGCTATGAGTACCTAGTATGAGCTACTGAGTACTAATTGATTTATTCATCTTCTCCTCCCAAAGACAGTTGCTATTTTTCCTTATCTCTGTTTTTCTGTGTCATTTGTCATAAAATGGAAAAATGTAGGGCAAGAAGCAGGCATCTCCCTAAGCCTGTTGTCTGGGTAGCCCAAGTAGACTTTGCCATAGGGCCCGCCTATAGACTATGTGCAAAAGGTGGAAGCTGTTGCTAAGGGACATCTTGGAGGTCAAACAAGGCCACAATATTGGTGGGCAAGTGTTAAGCAGTTAAGAGCCATTACGGCACTCGCACCTCAAGAAGTCTCCTGTCACAGGCTAAGTTGGTCACAGAATGAGGTAGATGATGACAGGTCTCCCACCAACCTCAAGAAAATGTCCATGCAATGATGAGGTACTCTGTAAAGCACAATCCCCAACCCTGTGGCACCTCTCCCTAGGTATTAGTGTGGCTGCAAGAGACCAAAGCGTAGCTAAAACTGTTAATGTGCATGTAAGATGAGATTTTCTTTTCTTTTGCCTTGTTTCATGTCTTGAGAGCTTGGCTTTGTGACCCCTTTACTCACGAGGGGTCCCAGTTCCTCTTGGGCTTCTGTCGTCTCAACCTTCCTCATTTGTTAGTGCACTACTGCCTACGCAACTGAAGCCTTTGCTTTCTTGGACTCTCTTTGTGGGTGAACTTACCAGATCTTATGAAGGCTGCTTCTTTTGCATTCTCTTTTGCATGCGCCTCTTACGTCCATAGTTAAGCCATAAATGCTTATTGGTTTGCGTCACTATTAAGATCCTACTCACCAATGGTCAGAGGATGGATCCTTTCTTCTTTGTTTTTTTAGATTTTTTTTCTTTTTCTCCCCAAAGCCCCCCAGTACGTAGTTGTATATTCTTCATTGTGGGTCCTTCTAGTTGTGGCATGTGGGACGCTGCTTCAGCGTGGTTTGATGAGCAGTGCCATGTCTGCGCCCAGGATTCGAACCAACGAAACACTGGGCTGCCTGCAGTGGAGCACGCGAACTTAACCACTCAGCCATGGGGCCAGCCCCAGGATGGATCCTTAAATTGGAAAAACTTCTAAATTGAAAAGAAAAATGTAGCTGAAAGGGGTGGGTCAACCTCTTTTCACTTCTTTGGGGAAACTCAGACCATCTTTGTCTTGAAAATCCCTGCAGGGCCAGGCTCTGGAGGGTGGTTCAAAGTTCACTTGTCCTTTTCCAATCCCAAAGACTCCCCTGTTCCTCTCAAAATGCTCAAAGATATTGGGACGTTAGAAACTGACAAGGCAAATATGCCCCAGAAACATCATCTTGAAGAAAACTTAAGTGGTTTCTCTGTGTCTTTGTGATATAGCTGGACACGTAGATCAACCTGTAATGTCATTTGACTTGCAACCCAATTTCTGAGAAATCAAGAGTGTAGAGGAGGAAGACATTTCCTCAGCCCACTCTAGGTCCTTCTGCCTGGGCTATGAATTAAATTGACATTAGACAGAATAACAGGAGGAAATTACACAAAGCTTTATAACATGTATACATGGGAGAGACCCAGAAAAACTAAGTAACCCACCAAAATGGCAGAAGCTCTCACCTTCAATACCATCCTCAGCTAAAGACAAAAGAGGATGTTGAGGGTGGGTGGAATCAGTTATGGGAGATTACCAGAAAAGCACAGTAAACAAGAGTAAGGTTATTATGCAGATTTAAGTCCTTGCCTTCCGCATTGATAAGAGTTTCTAGAGATAAGGTCATCCCCTCTTCTTCCTGGTACAGAGAAGGAGACACCTTCACAGATGATGATTTCCTTTACAAACGTAAATGTCTCTTAACAAAAGGTAACTTCTACTTTTCAGAGTTTCTCTCACATCTGCAGTTTTTAAAAGTAACCAGCCCAGGAGTGGTGCTTACCACAGAGGAAGAGGGGAGGGGGGAGGGCAAAAGGGGTGATTAGGCTCACATCTGTGGTGATGGACTATAATTAGATTTTGGGTGGTGAACATGATGTAATCTACACAGAATTTGAAATATATTACAATGTACTTCTGAAGCTATGTAACTTTTTTTTAACAACTGTTGCCAATCTTTTTTTTCTTCTGCTTTATCTCCCCAAACCGCCCCCCACCCCCGCCACCATACATAATTGTATATCTTAGTTGTGGGTCCTTCTATGTATGGCACATGGGACGTGTGCCTCAATGTGACCTGATGAGCAGTGCCATGTCTGCGCCCAGGATCCGAACCCTGGGCCACTGCAGTGGAGCATGAGAACTTAACCACTCGGCCACGGGGCTGGCCCTGAAAGCTATATAATGTTATAACTGAATGTTACTGCAATAAAAAATGAGAAATAAAATAAAATAATGATTATTCTATATGTTAGTTGTATATATTCTATGTAATTACAGTTTTTCAATTTGTTTTTAAAACATATCATACATTTTAAAGTATTTTATCTGTTTTTAAATGACATATTAAAACTAATATTAAAAATGGGAAATTTTAATCATTCCCTTGTATTTTCTAATGATGTTTAATTTTTCATTTAAAATTAACATGTTAGTTCTTAGGAGCTTATGATTGCAGTCTTCCTTTAATTGTAATTACTTTTCAATGGTGAAATATCTATCACTGATCATTTATTGCCTTTTGCATTGAATTTCATTTCATATTATATTAAAGTTACCAGGTCTGAATTACTTGTTACATTTGCACAATAAAATGTTTTTCAATAAAATAATAATAAAACAAAAATAATAAAAATAAAAAATAAAAGTAACCAGCCCAAAATAGTCCTCATGCCAAAGACACATATCTTTGGCTGGCCAATTCCAATTCCCCTCAAGAGCAATTGTTGTTAAGAAATCCTTGCAAGACTGGAAATTCAGCCCTAGAGGCAGTTCAGGTTCCACTCATTTCACTTATCTCAAAGAGAGATACCTCTGGGGAATATCTACCCCATCACTAATTCCTAGGACTGAAGAAAAAAGAAGGAAAAGGGAAAGAAAAATGGCCATAAGTGCACCCTCACAAAAACCTAGAATCTTGAGTGTCTTATTCACAAATAATAGTAAAAAAAAAAAAAAAGGATTAAAACAAAATTTGGATTCATAACTAGGGAGCTTTGTATTACTGTACCAGATTCCTGGCAGTAATTTTAAAACAATAGCTGTTGAGACTCTGTGTGTGTGTGTCTATATGTATGTTATGTATGTCTGATATTTTGCCTCTGGCTGGTATAATTTCTAAAGAGTTCCATTCAATTGGTTTAAAGTAAGCACTTATATAAATTATTTCTAAATGTAATAGAAATTAGACCAAATGTCTTTCAAGTTAACATGATATAAGTTAATCCTTGATAACTGAAAGCTTATTTAAGGTTGTTGGTTTGATTAAAATGGACACGTTCTCCAAGTTGTCAGCAATGGATATGATGCAGACATGCAGCCTTTATTATACATTTACGGGTCATATAAGCTGATATTATCTCTACTACAAAACTGCTTAGCTAAAATAATAACTTAAAATGGTGGCTAATTTTGTCTAATGTCTCATGAAGTTTTGTAGGCAATCTAAATAATTATTGGGAACAAGTAAACTAAATAGATGTGGAAAAGATAAAAGTGCTTTTTAACAATAATTATGTATTATGTCATGTGTATTTAAAATAACTTCCAAAGTCTTTCTGGTAGCTTGAAACTTAGAAGTTTTGCTAGACAAAATTAAATGAAAATTCATTGGATATCTGGGTCATTTTCAAATAACATACTGAAACATTTTTGTTAAATATGTATAAGTTTATCTACTTTTGGCTTCTTGTTACAGACAAACTAAAATACATTTGGGCCTATTACTAAATACGTCTTGTATTTTATTAAACATTGTACTATGAATTAGCATGTTTCTGGAAATTATGAAAAACGTTTAGAATGCTAATATCAAAGACAATGCATAATTGCTTTTTAGTTTTCACTAAGGTCTGCAAGGTTTAAAAATTCTACTAAAAATTAATAAGGAAAATATCTTGGTATTCAAGGAAAGCAAGATATATGTTTTCAGTAAGGAAGGCATAAAGAATGGAAATATTTTTGAGAGGTTGGAGCAAAATGGCGGGGTGAGCTGACCCGGGATTCTCTCCCCTTCAAAATACAACAAAAGATTGGAAGAACTGAATTTCAGAGAATAAACATAATGCCAGCTCGTTAGAGACCTACAATACCAAGAGGGAGGAGATCATAAACCTAGCTTTACACCTTCGGAGGCGCCGGAACGGTAGGAGAGAACATCGCTCCGTCCCCTAGAGTCTGCGATCGCTGCGGCGCTGGTTGGGAAGGAGCAGGGGAGGGGCCACAGGGCCGGGGGATCATCCAGGACTCCTGCCGCTGATTCAGTGGAGACCCGCTGATGGGGGGGGGGGGTTGGGGGGGGAAGCTTCTGTCGGCGGGGACCCTATAAAGCAAGAGCCTTGGGAGACCAGAGAACAGAACTGATCTGAACCCAGACTGGCACGTGTGAGTAACAGCCCCTCCCCCACAGCAAAGCCAGTGGGCGCAGCCATCTTGCCCCAAGGCAGAGAGCTAACACGCCGCTCTCGACCCCATCTAGTGGCGACAGGCTGTAACTGCAACTGAATTCTACCACCATGAGAAAAAACCGCTCCTCTACCATCCAGCAATTTATAAAAGCCCCAGACCAGAAGGAAAACAATAAAAACACAGAATTAAGTCCTGAGGACTTGGAATTAGGTAAACTAAGTGATAATGAATTCAGAGCAGCTATAATCAAAAAACTCAATGAGGTAGAGAGAAAGATAGAGAAACAAGCCGAGTTCTGGAGTTGCTTCACAAAAGAGATTGAAATCATAAAGAAGAATCAAACAGAATTACTTGAGATGAAAAACACAATGGACCAGATAAAACAGAATACGGATTCCCTGAATGCCCGTGTAGACAATATAGAGGAGCAAATCAGCATAATCGAGGACAGACAGGCTGAATGGCGCCAGACAGAGGAAGAAAGAGAACTAAGAATTAAAAAACATGAGGAAAATCTCCGAGAGATAATGGATTCAATGAGGAGTAAGAACATAAGGATCACAGGAATTTCCGAGAATATGGAAAAGGAAAATGGAGCAGAAAGTGTGCTTAACGAAATTATTGAAGAGAACTTCCCAAATCTAGGGATCAACGGAGAAATGTGTGTAGAGGAGGGTTTTAGATCTCCTAGATTTGTCAATGTAAAAAGACCCACCGCAAGGCACATAATAGTAAAGTTGGCAAATAGGAATGATAAGGAAAGAATACTCAGGGAAGTAAGGGAAAAAAAGAGAATAACCTATAAAGGAGCCCCCATCAGACTGTCAGCGGATTTCTCTACAGAAACCCTACAAGCTAGGAGAGAATGGAGTGATATATTCAAAGCTTTAAAGGATAAAAACCTTCAGCCAAGAATACTCTATCCAGCAAGAATTTCCTTCAGATATGAGGGAGAAATTAAATCTTTTCCAGACAAACAAAAGTTAAGGGAATTTGTAACTAAAAGCCCTCCATTACAAGAAATCCTCAAGAAGGCTCTCATACTTGAAAAAAGAAAAAAGGGAGAAAGGGGACACAATCCACAGACTAGGGAGACCGATGGATAGAACCAGAACAGAATAGCAAATATTCAACTATAGCATTAGGGTAAAGGTAAGGAAACTACCAAAACAAGGACGATCTTAGCACTCTAACTACAAATTAATAAGACGAGTTGGAATAAAAAATGAAAATAAGTATTTAGGAGGGGAAGAGCAAAGGGTCTAAATCAGTATTGGTCGAGTAAGTAAGAGACCACCAGAGAATAGACTATATTATACACGAGATTCTAAATACAAACTTCAAGGTAGACACTAAAATAAAGTACAGAACAGAGTCACAAATCATAGATAAGGAAAAATCTAAGAAACCCAGCATAAGAAATTGCAGTATTAAATGGGTAGTCTAAAGCACACAGGAAAAGAAACACAGGAAAACAAGATAATGAGCGACAGATTGACAGCATTAAGTCCACATGCATCAATAATCACTCTCAATGTGAACGGATTGAACTCTCCAATAAAAAGACACAGAGTGGCAAAATGGATTAAAGAACACGATCCAACAATTTTTTGCCTCCAGGAAACACACCTCAGCCCCAAGGACAAACACAGACTCAGGGTGAAGGGGTGGAGGACAATACTTCAAGCAAATAGCAAGGAAAAAAAGGTAGGTGTTGCAATTCTCATATCAGACCAAGTGGATTTCAAAATAAGACAGGTAAAGAGACACAGAGGGACAATATATAATGATCAAAGGGACACTTCATCAAGAAGAAATAACACTTATAAATATCTATGCACCCAACACAGGAGCACCAAGATTCATAAAGCAACTATTAACAGACCTAAAGGAAGATGTTAAAAACAACACAATAATAGGAGGGGACCTCAACACCCCACTCACATCAATGGACAGATCATCCAGACAGAAAATCAACAAGGAAATAGTGGGGCTGAATGAAAAACTAAAACAATTGGACTTAATAGGCATATATAGATCACTCCACCCTGAAGGAGCTGAATACACATTCTTCTCAAGTGCACATGGAACATTCTCTAGGATAGACCATATGTTGGGAAACAAGGCAAGCCTCTACAAATTTAAAAAAATTGAAATAATAACAAGCATCTTCTCAGATCATAGTGCTATAAGGCTAGAAATTAATTACAAGAAAAAAGCTGAGAAAGCCACAAAGATGTGGAGACTAAACAACACACTACTGAACAAGCAATGGATCATTGAAGAAATTAAAGAAGAAATAAAAAAATACCTGGAAACAAATGAAAATGATAGCATGCCATACCAACTCATCTGGGATACAGCAAAAGCTGTATTAAGAGGAAAATTCATCACAATACAGGCACATCTTAACAAACAAGAAAAACCCCAAATAAGCAACCTTAAAGCACACCTAACTGAACTAGAGAAAAAAGAACAAATGAAGCCCAAAGTCAGCAGGAGGAGAGAAATAATAAAAATCAGAGCAGAAATAAATACTATTGAAACGAAAAAGGCAGTAGAAAGGATCAATGACACAAAGAGCTGGTTTTTTGAGAAGATAAATAAAATTGACAAACCACTAGCCACACTTACAAAGAAAAAAAGGGACAAAGCTCAAATAAACAAAATCAGAAATGAGCGAGGAGAAATAACAACAGACTCTGCAGAAATACAACAGATTATAAGAGAATACTGCAAAAAACTATATGCCAACAGAATGGATAACCTAGAGGAAATGGATAAATTCTTGGACTCCTACAATCTCCCAAAGCTCACTCAAGAAGAGGCAGACAATTTGAACAGACCAATCACAAGGAAAGAGATTGAAACAGCAATCAAAAACATCCCAAAGAATAAAACCCCAGGACCAGATGGCTTTCCTGGGGAATTCAGAGAGGATTTAATACCTATCCTTTTCAAGCTATTCCAAAAAATTAGGGAAGATAGAACACTTCCTAACACATTCTATGAGGCCAACATCACGCTGATACCAAAGCCTGACAAGGACACCATGAAAAAAGAGAACTACAGGCCAATATCACTGATGAACATAGATGCAAAAATTCTAAACAAAATTTTGGCAACCAGAATTCAACAATTCATCAAAAGAATCATACATCGGGATCAGGTGGGATTCATACCAGGGACACAGGGATGGTTCAACATCTGCAAATCGATCAACGTGATACACCA
Source organism: Equus quagga (assembly GCF_021613505.1). Taxonomy (NCBI): domain Eukaryota; kingdom Metazoa; phylum Chordata; class Mammalia; order Perissodactyla; family Equidae; genus Equus; species Equus quagga. The sequence continues at coordinate 32,797,026 of NC_060279.1, read as the reverse complement.
CATCAACAAACTGAGGAATAAAAACCACATGATCATCTCAATAGATGCAGGAAGGCATTTGACAAGATCCAACAGCCATTTATGATAAAAACTCTGAACAAAATGGGCATAGAAGGAAACTACCTCAACATAATAAAGGCCATATACGACAAACCCACAGCCAACATCATACTCAATGGGCAAAAACTGAATGCCATCCCCCTGAAAACAGGAACGAGACAAGGATGCCCTCTATCACCACTCTTATTTAACATAGTACTGGAGGTCCTGGCCAGAGCAATCAGGCAAGAGAAAGGAATAAAAGGAATCCAAATAGGGAGGGAAGAAGTGAAACTCTCGCTGTTTGCAGACGACATGATCTTATACATAGAAAACCCCAAAGAATCCATTGGAAAACTGTTAGAAGTAATCAACAACTACAGCAAAGTTGCAGGGTATAAAATCAATTTGCATAAATCAGTAGCATTTCTATACTCCAGTAATGAACCAACAGAAAAAGAACTCAAGAATACAATACCATTCACAATCGCAACAAAAAGAATAAAATACCTTGCGGTAAATTTAAGGAAGTGAAGGACCTATATAATGAAAATTACAAGGCCTTTCTGAGAGAATTGGATGACGACATAAGGAGATGGAAAGACATTCCATGTGCATGGATTGGAAGAATAAACATAGTTAAAATGTCCATTCTACCTAAAGCAATCTACAGATTCAACGCCATCCCAATCAGAATCCCAATGACATTCTTTACAGAATTAGAACAAAGAATCCTAAAATTCATATGGGGCAACAAAAGACCCTGAATTGCTAAAGCAATCCTGAGAAAAAATAACAAAACGGGAGGCATCACATTCCCTGACTTCAAAACATACTACAAAGCTACAGTAATCAAAACAGCATGGTCCTGGTACAAAAACAGGTGCACAGATCAATGGAACAGAATTGAAAGCCCAGAGAGAAAACCACACATCTATGGACAGCTTATCTTTGACAAAGGAGCTGAGGGCATACAATGGAGAAAAGAAAGTCTTTTCAACAAATGGTGCTGGGAAAACTGGAAAGCCACATGTAAAAGAATGAAAATTGACCATGCTTTTTCACCATTCACCAAAATAAACTCAAACTGGATTAAAGACCTAAAGGTGAGACCTGAAACCATAAGGCTTCTGGAAGAAAACGTAGGCAGTACACTCTTTGACATCAGTATTAAAAGGATCTTTTCGGACACCATGTCTTCTCAGAGAAGGGAAACAATAGAAAGAATAAACAAATGGGACTTCATCAGATTAAAGAGCTTCTTCAAGGAAAATGAAAACAGGATTGAAACAAAAAAACAACCCACTAACTGGGAAAAAATATTTGCAAGTCATATATCTGACAAAGGCTTAATATCCTTAATATATAAAGAACTCTCGCAACTCAACCACAAAACATCAAACAACCCAATCAAAAAATGGGCTGGAGACATGAACAGACATTTCTCCAAAGAAGATATACTGATGGCCAATAGGCACATGAAAAGATGCTCATCATCGCTGATCATCAGGGAAATGCAAATCAAAACTACACTAAGATATCACCTTACACCCGTTAGAATGACAAAAATATCTAAAACTAATAGCAACAAATGGAGAGGTTGCGGAGAAAAAGGAACCCTCATACACTGCTGGTGGGAATGCAAACTGGTGCAGCCACTATGGAAAACAGTATGGAGATTCCTCAAAAAACTAAAAATAGAACTACCATAGGATCCAGCCATCCCACTACTGGGTATTTATCCAAAGAGCCTGAAGTCAGCAATCCCAAAAGTCCTGTGCACCCCAATGTTTATTGCAGCACTGTTTACAATAGCCAAGACGTGGAAGCAACCTAAGTGCCCATCAACAGACGAATGGATAAAGAAGATGTGGTACATATATACAATGGAATACTACTCAGCTGCAAAACAGAACAAAATCATTCCATTTGCAATATCATGGATGGACCTTGAGAGAATTATGTTAAGTGAAATAAGCCAGTGAGAGAAAGATAATCTGTGTATGACTCCACTCATATGAGGAATTTAAAACTATGGACCAAGAACAGTTTAGTGGATACCAGGGGAAAGGTGGGGTGGGGGGTGGGCACAAAGGGTGAAGTGGTGCACCTACAACATGACTGACAAACATTAATGTACAATTGAAATTTCACAAGATTGTAACCTATCAATAACTCAATAAAAAATAATAATAATAATTAAAAAAAGAATGGAAATATTTTTGTTCATTTTGTTGAGAAAATAAATTTAGGGGCCAGCCTCGTGGCTAAGTGGTTAAGTTCACACGCTCCACATCAGCTGCCCAGAGTTTTGCCAGTTTGGATTCTGGGTGTGGACATAACACCATTCATCAAGCCGTGCTAAGGTGGCATCCCACGTAGCAGAGCCAGAAGAACCTACAACTAGAATATACAACGATGCTCTGGGCGGCTTTGGGGAGAAGAAGAAAAGAAGGAAAAAAGAAGACTGGCAACAGATGTTAGCTCACGTTCCAATCTTTAAAAAAGAAAAAGAAAATAAATTTGCCCTAAAGCCCTAGAAGGGAAAAAAGAAGGCATGGGACAAATTCTGAGTGTAAAAAGAAAATTATAGAAGATTTGTGAAAGAGAAAGCCTGAAAAGAGTTTTATGCATGGTCAAGTTAGCTAAGATTGCAATAAATTTAATTAAGTGAATGAGCTTTAACATAAAAAGTAAGCTGGTACAAAATAAAAATTTTGTTCTTTTTTTTTTTTTGAGGAAGATTAGCCCTGAGCTAACTGCTGCCAATCCTTCTCTTTTTGCTGAGGAAGACTGGACCTGAGCTGACATCTGTGCCCATCTTCCTCTACTTTATATGTGGGATGCCTACCACAGCATGGCTTGCCAAGCAGTGCCATGTCTACACCCAGGATCCGAACCAGCAAACCCCAGGCTGCCAAAGCAGAACGTGCGTACTTAACCACTGCGCCACCAGGCCGGCCCCTGTTCTCTCTCTTGGGATAATTTCCCCGGACTTTTAGTCTGCTCTTGATAAAGAGCTTATAAAAGGTTTTTCTTTATTTTTGAGTAAGTTTACCTAAAAGACAGAAGATCAATGTTTTATTAAAATAATTTCCTATGTTCAATAATACTGAAGTCTCTCTATTAAGGTTTTCAAACTGTTTTAACTCCCTCATTGCCCTTGACTGTTTCTGTTGTCACTTTGATTGAATTGTTTTGCAGTGACTGTTGTTTCCTATTAGACCAAGTGTTTTAAAAAACTTTTGATATTTTTGACAAGCTTCTCTCAAAATTCAAATCATAAGTGAAGTCTTTCTTTTGACCCGAAGGGAAAAAAGTTTTCTTTAAGAATTTTCAGAGGCCCCTGGGACTACTCAAAGAAATTTGTTCTCTCTCTTCCTATAAAGAAAAAGGTGCTAAACTAATTAGGCTTATTTGGTCTATTAAATTACATGGGAAGCTTTATTAAATAAGTGATGATAAACTTTTTTAGGTGGTATTATGTGGATGTTATTAATATAAATGTTTTAAAAATTATATAACACTCCTAAAATTCTGATCTGTCCTGGTTGCCAGCCATAATTCTAGTTACTATCTTGAAGTGTTGTATGTCACAGAAATAGCCAAGTTTCTTTTTCAATTTCCCTTCTGAGTCTTTTGTCACTTGCAGATAGTTGCTGTTTTACTCTGATGCTTTTGCAAATATGTTTCATCTTCAGAGAGATTCATGGAAAAGACACTGACACTTACTCTAGAACACAGGTTTCTGATAAACTTTCAGATCATAAAACTGAACTGGGTAAGAAATTACAGAACTCTAATGGAGAAACCGATGACTTCATGAAACTGCTAACAGAAGGTTAAGAATCTATTACACAGGACCGAATGAACTGATGAGGGTGATTATAAGTTATATAACTTTTTTGAGATATTGCTGATTTTTTTAATGTTTTTGGGTTTTTTCCAGATTTTAGGAAACCTTTTTCTCTTTTCCTTAAGCTAACTGTGATTTATAACAATTTGGTAAAATTATACCTTTGTAGGCAAAATTGAAACATTCTTTTTTTCTCCCTAGCTTATCCCTCCAGAATTTGGAAACCCTTAGTGAGGTGAATGCTGTTTTCATGGCAATACAGTTACTTGCTTAAGTTCAGTAAGAATCTGTTCTCCTTATAACAGGACACAATTAATTATATTACCAAGCCTCTGACTGGAATGTCATATTTGAGAGAAACATGCAGACTCAGATATGACAAGTCAGCTTTTGAAGAATAAAGGTCGACTTTATGGAATAAAGCCACCTGGAAACATTAGCCTGGTCTCTTAGTTACAGGATTCCAAGTGAGTAAAGAAGGTCTCTTCCCTGACAGATGCAAAAGACCTCAGGATATTTGGGGAAATCTCAAAAAAAAAAGAAAGGAATTCACCAAAATCTATAGGTATTGCAGCCAAAGTCTGATGGCAACTCCTTGCTTTGGTTTTCCTGGCCTTGAGAGGCCAATAAATTTCAATCTGAGATTCCTTATAAAAAGTTCCAGGGGAGCAGATTTAAAACAACCTCTATAGTCAATTGCTTTTCTTGTTGTATTTATATAAATAATTGGGCCAATTTTATTAAAACTAAACTTATTGGACAAACCAACGAGTCTTAATTGGCCATGTTTGGTCAAAATGAAGGTGATTTAAAGACAAAAATTCTGTTTCAAATGAAACTATAGTACACATTCATGGATATTAGGTTCTAGTTCTGATACTTGTCTTTGAGGTTTTGTTTTATATCTATTAACTGGACTGGATCTTGAATTCTACTAGTCTCCTGAAATATCTGTCTATAAATCTCCAAACTAACATTTTCCATTTTTCCATCATTTTCATTTAGAATCACTGAGAACTGAACCTGCCCTTTTTCCTGAAGCCCTACAAACTGAAGCTGGACATCTTTATATAAATTTTAGAGAGGGGCTGGCTTGGTGGCTCAGTGACTAAGTGCACACGTTCCACTTCAGCAGCCCAGGCTTCGCCAGTTTGGATCCCGGGTGCGGACGTGGCACCCCTTGAAAAGCCATGCTATGGTAGGCATCCCACATATAAAGTAGAGGAAGATGGGCATGGATGTTAGCTCAGGGCTAATCTTCCTCAAAAAAAAAAAAAAAGGATTCATGTTGGTTGCTGTGTAAGCTGCTCTGAAAGATACCTGAACACCTAATGACATCATCAGAGACATTTCAAATTATAAAAGAGGCCTCAACTCTGACATCTAGAATTCTTTGACTGGCTGATCCCCGGGCTCAGAAACTGGTCTATAATTTGCTCTGACTGTTGACCTTGTTTTCCTTGTTGTTTCCCTAGAAATGCTTCTTATTAAATACCTGGTTTCTTGCTTACCCAATATAGGCCTAATTTTGGGAGCCCCCTTACATCACCTTACTAAAAGGCTGGTTTAATAAATGGAACAACCTATGCCCTTTATCAGTAGGCAGAAGCCACAACAGTCATTGCTCTATGTCCCTTGAGATTGAGGAATGAACAACAAAAAGAGGGGATTTGTAGCTGCAGGCCCTCCAGCACCAGTTCAACTGACCCTCTCTCTTATCAACAGAGTGATTAAGAATTGTCTTAATCTGCAAAGTCGTATCACCATGACATGTGCAAAAGAAGAAATCATGTCCTGAAATGACCTTGGAACCAACCCACAGAACCCAAGGACTGGGACATGACCAGAACTTGAAAGTCGGACTCTTATCAGAAGTGAGGGGTCCCTCATTCAGGAAGATCTGGTGTTAAAATTCCTTCCTCGCCTCATCAAAAATGTTTAGGACTCCATCCTAAATGTTTAGAACCCTATCATAAGTGTTTAAAACCTTACCATAAATGCTTGAAGCCCACCAATCAAAGCCTGTCCTAGCAGTGTTTCTGTGGACCAGCCCATGCTCCCTAACCTCTTAAATCTTACCCCAAATCCTGAATCAGGAATACAGATCTGAGGGTACATGCCGCCTGTCTCCCTGAAGATTGATTTCACAGAATAAAAGCTGATTCTCCCCCAAAGGCTGATGCCATAATTAATTGGCTTGTTTATGCACATCAGGCAGAGAACTCCAATTTTGTGTGGTAATGTGACCTTTCAGATTTGTATTTTAGAGCCTGTTATCTCCATGAATTATCCTTGTAGAAAAAGCCTGCCCCTAGATACCTACAGGCCTCACCTGCACTGGGCATCCTGCCGTGAAAGCCTGGGCTGGGTCCCACTGGTCTTTCTCCATAAAGGACTCAGGAGCCTCAACCCACACCAGGAGCCTCTACAAGAAAGCTCCCAGTCTCCACCCAGCTGGCAACTCTCAGCAACTGGTGTCAGTGTGGAGGGAAGGTGGGAGCTCTGTGAGCTGGAAGAAAGTGCTGTTGAGACTCAAACTAGGTCTGTGAGTTGGGGGAGCCCTGATTCCAGCTCAGAGATATGTGGGGTTTAGGGCAAGGGGTCCTTGGCCTTTGAGTTTTTGTGGGACTGGACAAGGGTAGGGGGTGGGGTCAGGGATGGAGAGAAAAACCAATGGTTGAAACCTTAACCATCATCTTGTTTTCCTTAGATTACAATGACCCCACTTGGCTTCCTGCTGTTTCACATTGTATTCACCAACCAGGAAGCTCTTTGAACTCCATCCTTTTGGGTTTTTATGGAGGCTTCATTACATAAGGCATGATTGATTTAATCATTGGCCATTGGTGATTGATTCAACTTCCAGCCCCTTTCCTCTTCCGGGGAGGGAGGCTGGGGGGACTAAAAGTTCCAATCCTCTAATCAAATGGTTGATTCCTCTGCTGACCAGTTCCCACCCTTAGGTGACCTAGGGGCATTCCGAAAGTCACCTCATTAACACACAAAAGACATCTTTATCACTTAGGAAATTCCAGTGGTTTTAGGAGTTCTGTGCAGAAAATGAGGACAAAGAACAAACATATATTTCTTATTATAAATCACAATATCACAATCTTGAACCCCAAACTCCCTTTCAGTGTCTACTACCAGATAAGCCAACGTGAACACCAGCCCATGTGTTAACATACATGTTATATTATAATTAGGTATGATGAGGCTAGTAGACAGAAATGTGGGCAATAGCTTTTATCGTGGTTTCCATAGGAAGGAACAGGTGAGGCAGGGTAAGCAGGCCTGGGATTGGCTAGTTTGAATAATTTCAGCAGGTCCTGGATCATAGGGCTGTCCCTAGTTGTCTAGTACCTGATCCTGGGTGACTAGGGCAGGTGGATAGTGGCCTAGACTATAAGATCCCAAAAGACAGGTGGTTGGGGGTATGGGCTCTGGATTGCATATGAAAGGCACACTCACAACCAAGTTGCTTGCTATCTTTAGGAATTAGTTAACCTCCAGTCTCTCCAGTGTCAACAAGGCCCCAAGAAGTCAAAGCGTTGTTACCTAAAGTTCAGTCTCTGAACTCAGTGCCAATTCAAATAATGAGAACAGAGTTTTGGGTGAAAAGGAAAGCAATCCAGGCAAAGGGAGCAGCAGCAGGCTAGCACCTTAGGAACTGCTGGCTCCCCGTCAAGAAGTGGGTCAGGGGTTTTATAGGGGAAGTCCAAGAGTCCAGTTCAGGGCTACGTGCCAAAAGGCACATTTTTCTTTCCTGCTGGTGGTCTTCAGATTGCTGGGCAGGTGCCAGACCTTGTCAGCTGACACAGATATTTTTCTTCTTTATGGCCAGAGAGATGCAGGACACGAGAACCAGACCCCTTTGTTGCAAGATGTTATCCAGACTCCCTGGAACCAGAGTTATTCTTAAGTCCTAAGGGAGGGGGAGAGTAAGCAGAGAAACATGAGGAAGGAAAAATTATACGTACTTTGAATTGCCAGCCTCAGTTGCTGGGAAAGTTTCACTTCAGATAAGGAAGACATTGCTAGTCAGGTTGTTATTTAACCTGTATACTTCTAATTTCAGATAGAAAAAGCCAGTAACCGCATCAGAAAATAAAAGGAATGATTAGTACGGCCTCACTGCCATAGACTGAGTTAGATGCACCCTGAAAACACTTGTATCATCAGATTTATTAAACTCCATTGTACCAATTGTTTTGTTGGGTTTTGCCTTTAGATAGAGTTCTTGTGGATAAAGATTTTGCCTCCATTTTTGTATTCTCAGCTCATAGTACATTGCCTTGCCTGGAGCTTCCCAGCTCCTGTATCATAGCCCCTTGACATGGGATAAACAGGGTACAGGTGTCCCAGGAGATGCTGATGGTTGCAAATTTTTTGTAGTGATACAAAACCCAAAACCATGTTTTCACAACCATTTAAATTTTTACTTCAGTTAAAATTATATTTGATCATTATTTGTATGGCTTCCTCTGTATACTTCCTATATTCACTTATTACTATCTTGGCAAAAGACTTCAGACATAATGCCCACCACCAGAGAGTGTTCTCTGCTGGTTACACCAAGAAGAACCTCCCCCAGGAATAGCATGCAAATATTATCCTTTTCTGTGTGTGCCAGGATGCAAAGGTTTGGAAGCATTGGCCAAGCAGGATTCGAAAAAAGGGATTTGGATCAATCAAATAAGATTGCGTGAATGAATTGATGAAGGAAATCAAAGTACTTGCTTTGCCTCTTAGATACTACAAATCACCAGTCTCTCCAAGCTTTGATTTTCCAGCTGCAAAGAGAGTAAAAGGCCCATAGGAATATGAAGATTAATAAGAAATTATCTAAGTGAAAGTTCAGCTGTAAAACATACAAATTTAATTACTACCAGCTTTGGCATTCAGCATTACACTACCATCTCCCTAACTGATCACTCTTTCTTCAACCTCACATGCCTGCCAGATAGCCTGCTTTCATCAGCAAATTGTTCTTCAAACATCTTTCTTTTTTCAAGTCACTCTCCACATTGAACACTTGTGGTAGGGGCCGGCCTCACGGCCAAGAGGTTAAGTTCACATGCTCCGCTTCGGTGGCCCAAGGTTTCTCAGGTTCAGATCCTGGGCACAGACATGACACCATTCATCAAGCCATGTTGTGGTGGCATCCCACATAACACAACCAGAGGGACCTACAACCAAGAATATGCAAGTATGTACTGAGGGGCTTTGGGAAGAAGAAAGAAGGAGAAGGAAGAAGGAGAAGGAGGAGGAGATTGGCAACAGATGTTAACTCAGGTGCCAATCTTTAAAATAAAATTAAAAAATAAAAACCTTTGGCAGCTCCCCTTTGCCTACTCATTTAAGTCTAAACTCAACCCACAAGGACCTTCAAGGACCTGGCTGCAACCCCCTCTGTTCTTCATGAAACCTATGACAGACAGCTTGGGGGGAAAGGGGGTATCTAAGGCCAATTTGGGTCAGGTACACCAGCCACTAGAGGTTAAGGTTCCAGGGTCAAGCTATATTAGGCAAAGGTTTACTTAGAGAAGTCAGATGCAACATCACAAAGGGGCAAGTTCAACAGATCAGGCAGAGAACCAGAAATCAGAACTGTAGAAGCAGCAGCAGCAGCAAATTCAGGGGCGAGGCAAAGACACAAGCCATGTGTTTTAATCAGGATGGGCTCAGTTATGCTGCCCTAACAAGCAATGTTCAAACTTGAGCAGCTTAACACAACAGAGGTTTATCACTTGCTAATGCGAAGTTGGCTGCAGGTCTGGATGACTCTGCAAGGTAATTGTCTTCCATGGAATAATTTCACCATGAGGCCTTCTTGGCTGCAGAAGAGATGATACATCTGGAGGATTGCTCGGGCTTTTCTTTGCTTCTGCCTGGAAGTGAAATATGTCACTTTTGCTCACAGCCATTGTCCGCAACTAGTCAAATGATCTTGCCTAAGTGCAAAAGGGCTGTTAAATGTGGGTGTGGTAGGTAGAATCCAAAGATGCTGCCCACAATCCCTCCCCTCCCTGTACACGTGACTCATTCCTCCCATCAAGAAGTGCAGCCCATTTCCCTCCTCCCTCATCTGGGCTGGCATTGTGACCTCCTTTGACCAATAGAATGTAGCAGAAATGAGGTGGGTGTAGCCTAGCCCTTAAGAAGTGGCACCTTCTGTTTTTGTTCTCTTGGAACCCAGCCTCCATCTATAAGGAGGTCCAAGCTATCCTGCTGGAGAGACAGAGGGGCTGTGTGATGAGGCCCTGCAGGGTGAGATACCACATGGAGAGAGAGGCACATATGGCTAGCACAAACAAATATTTAATTTTAATTAATTTAAATTTAAAAATTGATCATCTGTTGTTCCTGGGAAAAGTTTTAAGTATGTTTGGAACAACTTTTTCAACTGTAAATTTTATGAAATCTAAATGCAGATGAACAATTTCTGATGAAAATTTAGCATGCAAACTGAGCCAAGCGGTGAATACTAAAGACACACTGAATTTTTTTTTAAGATTTTATTTTTTCCTTTTTCTCCCCAAAGCCCCCCAGTGCATAGTTGCATGTTTTTAGTTGTGGGTCCTTCTAGTTGTGGCATATGGGGTCAAAATCCTTAAAGGCGCAAAGGACTGGTTCTTCAATGGTGGGATTTCAGAGCACAGAGCTCCCAAGCAGCCGTCAGCAGTGCGGATGTTGGTAACACACCATGAGTCTCTAATGCATGTGGAGTTTGTGTACCAGCCCCGCAGGAGAGGAAGTCAGGACAGGAGCCCGTGCAAGAGGTGACAATTGTCACAGCTTTTTATGATCCTTTGGCCTGATGAGCGGTGGGATGTCCGCGCCCAGGATCCAAACCAGTGAAACCCTGGGCCGCCAAAACAGAGTGCACCGACTTAACCACTAGACCACAGTGCCAGCCCCTAGACATTGAATTTTGAAGACTTAGAAGAAAAAAATTTTTATATCAACTACATGTTGAAATTATAATATGATGGTTACACACATACACACACATATTAAAGTTAATTTCACCTGTTTTTTTTTAAATTTTTTTAGCATCATGCTTCTATTGGACAGTGCTGCTCTATGGTACATAACTTGTTTGATTTGCTATTTAGTTTTAATTAGGGACTGAAGGGGCAGAAAGATTTTCCTTTCTTCCCTTCTAGGTTTTTTAGCTGGTCCAATAATTAAATTGATATAAGACAGAATGACAGGAGAAAAATTAATTTCATACATTTGGGAGCCCCATAAAAATATGAGACCCAAGGGCAGCCAGGTAACTGAGGCTTGTACCAACCTGAGCTAAGGAAAGGGGCAGGAGTCTGGAGAAACCGAGGGGAGAACAGCCATTCACAGGAAGGGGAGGAGATGTTTAGAAACCAAAGGTTGCCGTGTTATGCAGGAAAGTTTCTTAGGTAAAAAGGTATCTCTGCTAATAGCTCTCTTCCTTTCCAATGTAACTTTAGGCACTTGGCGGTGGGGGTGGGGGGGGTGGGGGGGACAGAGCTTTTCCTGAATCTGCTGGGTTTTGATTGCCTTTAGCTCAAAATAATCCTCATGCCAAAGTGGCATATTTTGGGGTGACAAATTCTGCTCCCCTTCAGACCCAAACTCTGAAGTTACACGTTAACTTGTAAATTTTGGCCCAGTAGAAACACGGATGATTGAAGACCAGCCCAAAGTTTTGTTGCCCTGTTTGTCTCTAACTTAGTTGACTTATTCCAGCGTGCCCTTCCTCGCTCCATAAATCCATGCTGAAAATGCTCTTTGAATCGGCGTTGCTATCCATGAAGTCCCTCATTCGTGGGTCAAATAAACCACGGACACGTGCTCACTTTACAGTTGGCCGAGTCATGTTTTCAGCACGTTTTATATTACATTTTGACAGACCCTACTGGCACAGCCCTACATAATCAGCTCACTTCTTTAATATAAAAATTATGATATAAATATGTAGTGGGCCCTCCATATCCGTAGGTTCCACGTCCTCAGTTACAACCAAGCCCAGATGAAAGGCCTACAGTGGTTGTGTTTGTACTGAACACATACAGACTTTTTTCTACTTGTCATTATTCCCTAAATGATGCAGTATAACAACTATTTACTTAGCATTTGCATTGTATTAGGTATTATAAGTAACCTAGAGATGATTTAAAGTTTATGAGAGGGTGTGCATAGGTTATATGCAAATACTACAACATTTTACATAAGGGACTTGAGCATCCTCAGATTGTGGTATCCAAGGGGGTCCTGGAACCAACCCCCCGACTGTAGGACTTCAAATAAAATTTCTAAAGGAAAAAACAATTCATAACCTTGCTAGTCTAAGATAATTTTTTTATTCATTCTTTTTTATCAATTTTTGCCTATTTGATATTTTTTCACATACATGTAATTATCAAATGGATGCTATTTTGCATTCTCAATAGGTATATGTGCAAAAATCATAAACATTTTTCATGTTTCTACATGTTCTTCATGATTATCATTTTCAATAGCTGCCTAATATTTCATTGGCCTTTGTGTTCTAACTTAACAATTTGCTTATTGTTGAGAATTTGGTTTCTTTCCAATTTTTCACTCTTGCAAGTCATGCTACAATGAACATCTTTCACAGATATAAGTATACGACCTTTTGCTTCTGTTTAATTATTTCCTTAGGGTGGATTCCCATGAGAAGGATTGGGGAACTTCGGGGTGTGAACACTTTTATGACCATTGAAATATGCTGCTGTAACACTTCCAGAAAATGTTGTAACCATTTATACCACCACCAACAGTCCATTAACATACCCGTTTCCCAAAAGATCCCTGCCTCGGTGAAAGAGTGTATTTTTGTTTGTTTTTTTGTTCTTGCTATAAATTAATAGATGTAAAATGGGTCCTCAATCTAATGCTGCTTTTAATTTCCTGTTTTCTTTCTGTTTGGGCCAAAAGAAAGACAGGTGCTCTGGGGACCTAACACAAGAGTGATTCCTAAGGTGAAACTGCCAATAGCCCTCAACGGCATGAGACCAACCTAGTGGAAACATGAGCTGCATGAGATTTCGACAGGAACAAAACCTTATTATAGCTGTAGAGAAGTGTATGAGCCCCAGCAGAGTCTGGCTCTAAAACAGAATTCAGGCGAGATACAAAGGGGCACCAGCGTCTGTGGAAAAAGTCAAATTGAGTTATGAGTAAAACTGTCAAGGAGGAATGGAAACTTGGAATAATGCCCAGATTATTTTTCCTGTAGAAGTTAAGAGTGTGCTCAATCGGCATCATCCTTAAATATAGCTGTATTAGTTTGCTAGAGCCGCTGATGGGGTTCAAGGCAGGCCGCCCCAAGATGCACCACTGTGGCATGGGGATTATTTCGAGCTGAAGGCAATAAAGGCTCAGACTCAGCAAAAACATTCGACCTTTCCCCCTAACTGCCTAAAACAAATTTAAAATAAAGGCCTGTCTCCAGGGCAGGCCATCACCATAGATAACTGTGGGTTTCAGTAGACTAGGCAGATGCTTGCTAAGCCCACTCTTACCAAAGTTCTATTTACCAAACATTGCTTTTCCATTTCCATGTGGGTTGCCTTCCTTCCCTTTGAAGACCCAAATCGCTAACCCAAATGTCCTCCTTGTCTGTAGCGGAAGATACTTAAACAGGCAGCCTCAGCCAGTTGGCTGAGTTGCTTACTTTTCCTGAGCCTCTCCCATGCATACATGATATAAAGCTTTGCTTAATTTTCTCCTGTTATTCCGTCTCATGTGAACTTAATTCATTTCCCGGCCAGAAGGACCCAGAGCGGGTACACGAAATGTCTTCCTCCCCTACACCACCATAACAAAATACCACAGACTGGGGGGCTTAAACAACAGAAATTTATTTTCTCACAGTTGTGGAGGCTAGAAGTCCAAGATCCCAAGGTATTGGCAGGGTTGATTTCTCCTGAGGCCTGGCTCCTTGGCTTGCAAATGGCCACCCTCTTGCTGTGCGTTCACATGGTCAGCCCTGGGTCTGTATTTGTGTCCTTATCTCGTCTTTTTTTTTTTTTTTTTTTTTTTTTTTTTTTTT
>NC_060279.1:32441104-32477520 GCF_021613505.1 Equus quagga | reverse complement strand
CCTCATATACTCCAATATATCCTATTGCTTGCCATTTTTATTTGTCACAGTCAACAACAAACCACATATACCATGGTGTCCCATAAGATTAGTACCATATAGCCTAGGTGTGTAATAGGCTGTACCATCCAGGTTTTTGTAAGTACACTCTTTGGTGTTCTCACAACAATGAAATCGCCTAACCATGTATTTCTCAGAACTTATACCTGTCATTAAGAGATGCATGACTGTAAATGGGCTTACCACACCTGTTAAAAGAAAATGATTTTCACATTGATTAACAAAGCAAAACCCAACACTATGCTGTATAAAAGAAACATCTTAAATGAAGAGATTCAAGAAGACTAAAAGTAGATGCGAAAACAAAAATGTACCAAAATTTTTTAAAATTTAAGCAGGGGTTGCAATTGTAATTATCCAAGAAAGCAGAATTCTGACAAAAAAGTTTTAAAAGAGATAAAGAAATTTTTACCACAATTAAAAAAAGAGATAAAGAACTACATTTAATATGGGGAGAAATAGAAGCACACCAATAATAGGAGACTTTAACAAATCTCTCAACTCTAGAAAGAGGGAGTGAACAAGAAATAAGTAAGGATATAGGAGACCTAAACAACATAATAAATGAGATAAGTTTAATATATATTAAACTCTGAACCTTGATAATAGACGATACACTTTTTTTTCAAATGCATATAAAGCATTCACAAAAATCACAAAAATGTGGCATGTTCACATCTTAGGCCACAAAGAAAATCTCAGTAAATTCCAAAGGGAAGAAATAATGATACAAATAGTATTCTCTGGCCCACAACGTAATATAACTAAAACCCAAAATTTCTTCCAACAGGAAATTTTAAAACATACTGTTAAACTGCTCCTGGGTCAAAGAGGAAATGCAAAGTAGAATTTTTTTGAAAATAGTAATAATGAAAATCAGAATCTATGGGAAATAGTTAAAATAGCTATCAGAGAAAGATTTATAATGTTAAATACCCATATGAAAAAAAGTAAAAATATATGAATAAACATTACAACTCAAAAAACTAGAAAAAAGCCCAAGGTAAACAAATGTTAGGAGAAGGAAGAAATTAGTAAAAAGAAAGGCAGAGATTACTGGGTTTGAAAACCACCACAACAAAAATAGCACTATTAAATCCAAAACTATTCTTTTTGAAAAAATAAAAGTGGTAACTTATTAACTAAACTACTCCAGAGAAGGGGAGACAGCACAATACGTGAAATTAGAAATGAAGAGACACAGAAGAGAAAATTTAAAAAATATTCTATATATTTGAAAAGTTACATTAAATGGATAATTTTGTAGAAAAACACAATTTAACAAAATTGACCCCTGTAGAGACAGAAGGTCTAAACAGATCATTTCACACAAAAGAATTAGAGAAACTAGAGTTCCCCTACAGAACAAAACAGCCCAAATAGTTTCACTAGATGAGTCTATCAAACTTTAAAAAAGTAAATCCAGGGCTGGCCTGGTGGTGTAGTGGTCAGGTTCAGAGCTCCACTTCAGCAGCCTGGGGTTCGCGGGTTTGCATCCTGGGCACAGACCTACGCACCACTCATCAAGCAATGCTGTAGTGTCGTCCCACATAGAAAAAATAGAGGAAGATTGCTACAGATGTTAGCTCAGCGACAATCTTCCTCAAACAAAAAAAGAGGAAGATTGGCAACAGAGGTTAGCTCAGAGCCAGTCTTCCTCACCAAGAGATAAATAAATCCTTAACTTCTTAAACTATTCTAGAGTACAGCAAAAGAAAGAAAACTCCCAAACTCACATTAGGAAGTGAGTGTAAGATTGATTCCTAAACCTGAATTTTATAACCATGACAAAGACCATAACAAAAAAACCCACTATAGATCAATTTCACTTATTAATATTGACCCAACAGCAGGTTAAGAAAATATTTGTCATAACCAAGTGGATGATACTCCATGACTGCAAAGATGGAAACTCAAATTAGGAAATCCATTAATATAATCTATTATATTAATTGATCCAGGGTGGAAAAAATGTATGATTATCTCCATAGATGCAGATTGACAAGTTTTAATACATAACAAAATGAAAAGCAAAGTAAAAAGACAACTGGAAAAAACAAGTTATAAATTATATTACAGACAAAGGGTTAATATCTCTGATAAGAAACAAACTTCTAAAAATACCAAAGAAAAAGACTAACAACCCTATAGGAAACTTGGCTAGAGACACAATCAAACATATCACAGAGAAAGAAATACAAATTGCTGTTAATCATATGAAAAGATGCTCAACATTGCTCATAATTTTTAAAAAATGCAAATTAAAACTACGTAGAGATACCATATCTCACCCATGAGAGTGGCATACATCCAAAACTTTGATGACATGCTCTGTTGGCTGGGCTGTGAGCAAACAGGCACTCTAATATGTTGAGCGTGGAAATGCAAAATGGTATGACCTCTACTATGGGGAATTTGCAAAATCCAGCTAGCACAACTCGTGATGCCTCTTGATTAAGCGATCCCACTTCTAGAAATCTATCCCAAAGATACTCTGGCAAAAATATGAAAAGAAGTGTGCACTATTAAATGCGGCATTATTTGTAACAGCTACAGCTTGGGAACAACCTAGATGGCCATCAATAAAGGGTATCACGCAACTATAAAATGAGTCTCATGCACAATGAGTATTATGGAACAGTAAAAAGCAACGAGGAATACGCTATTATGGAGTGATCATCAAGAAATACTTCTAAATGAATACAGCAAGGTGTAGGACATGTGAATAGCATGCTGTTGTTTATCTTAAAAAGGAGATATAAATATATATATTTCTAATATAAAAATGCTGGAAAAATAAATGGTATAATTAGAGAGAGAGAGAAGAAATAAGGTGGAAAGGACAAGGGTAGAAGACAACCTTGTCTGAATACACCTTGCTTTGCAGAGTTGATTTTGGAACCATGTAAATATTTTCTATAAATTATAAATTAGCATTAAATTAAAAGCAAAAGCAATTCCCCAAATACAAAACAAGTGAATTTTCATTATTTTCACAACAAAAAGTTTTTTTAAAAAAGAAGAGAGATTTGGCTACAATACAAAAGCTACATAAACGA
This sequence comes from Equus quagga, assembly GCF_021613505.1. NCBI lineage: Eukaryota > Metazoa > Chordata > Mammalia > Perissodactyla > Equidae > Equus > Equus quagga. Next base: position 32,474,401 of record NC_060279.1, on the reverse strand, counting down.
GTTAACACCTCTACTTCCTCTTATCACAAATTTCATATCCAGTTTTCTTTCTTGAGACTAAGTCTCCCTCTAGCGGAGACTACTTTTACAACTAGTCCCCCAAAACGAAGAAATCCTTTACCCGCTGTCTCCTGCCCCCTGTCCTTAAATTACATAGGTATTTGAGTCACGAGTAAGAGGATGTGGTGGAAGATACTGAGCATGGATAGCAAACGATCAGGGACAGAGTCAAATTTTGGAAGGAAGTGGGGGGATGAGAGACATGAGAGGCTCTAAGAGCCAAGAAGATTAAGGCTATTCAACTCCAAATGGGGAAGGATCTGCAGCTTCCTGTTGTTGGAGGATTCCCACCACCTCTGGCCAGAAAGAGGTGATTAACATGCTGATGTCACTGTGTACTCAGGGGAATAGCTCCCCATAAGGCATTGCCAAAGGGAGAAACCCTGGTCAGAAATAGCCATGAGTAGGGAAGGAAGAGTGATTCTCCTGAGCCGCAGAAGGTGTGATGGGGCTGGACTCCAGGCATCCCTCCCATGCCAGAGTTTCACTGACCATTGAGCTTAGATGCTTTCATGAAAGCTTGGCTTCTCAGAGACTGATGAGGGGAAAGGTACTGGCACAGCCTCTTCAGTTCCTGGTAGGGTGGACCGGAGACTGGCCCACATGGGAAGTGCCCTCTGTAGGGAATGATGGGAGGGTCCTTTTGTCCTGGGCTGAGCTACCCTAGGTCTCATCTGACCTCACATAGTGGAAACTACTCAGTGGAGAACTCCCTTAGCAGGGAAACCTTTAGAGCGGAAGCTTTTGGCACCTGAGCTAACAACTATTGCCAATCTTCTTTTTATTTTTCTGGTTTTTCTCCCCAAATCCCCCCCACCCCCCCCCCCCCCCCCCACCCCCAGTGTATAGTTGTATGTTTTTTAGTTGTGGATCCTTCTAGTTGTGGCATGTGGGATGCCGCTTCAACACGGCATGACGTGCGGTGCCATGTCCGCGCCCAGGATCTGAACCAGTGAAACCCCCGGGGCGCCAAAGCAGAGCACACGAATTTAACCACTCGGCCACGGGCCAGCCCCTGTACATCTGTTTCTAAAAGTATGTAACTTCCGGCTGTCCAGGACCAGTTCAACTAACCCCATCTCTTATCAACAGAGTGATGAAGAATTGTCTTTCAGAAAATCTGCAAAGTCACTTAGCCAGAGCATGTGCAAAAGAAGAAATCTTGACCTGAAATGACCGGGGAACCAAAGATCCTCCTCCGCACAGAACCCAAGGACGTGACTGGAACTTGAAAGTTGGACTCTTACCAGAAGTGAGGGGTCCCTCAGGCAGGAAGATCTGGTGTTACAATTCCTTCCCCACCTCATCAAAAATGTTTAGAACTCCATCCTAAATGTTTAGAACCCTGTCTTAAATGTTTGAAACCTTACCACAAACGTTTGAAGCCCTCCAGTCAGAACCTGTCCCACTAGCATTTCTGCATGCCAGCCTGTTCTCCCTAACCTCTTAAGCCTTGCCCCAAATCCTGAACTGGGGAGACAGATCTGAGGGCACACCCGCCCTGTTCTCCCTGCAGATCCATCCTGCAGAATAAAGCTGATCTCTTTTCTCAAAGACTGATGCCATAATTAATCAGCTCTTTATGGTCATCAGGCAAGTGAACCCCCATTTTGTGTGGTAACAATGATATGCCATTCTTCCCCATCTATCACACTATGGTCTTATGCTCTGTAGAGAACGTTTGAGTGCTGCTGATGAAGATCAAGGCTGCCCCTGCCCCAGGGAGAGAAGTCCAAGGCGTCCTGCCGTACATACTGATCTGTATCACCTTCCAGGAAGCACAGGATGTCCTGACTTAATCCGATCTGATTTCTTATCTAAAGTTACAAGATCACCCAGTAACCAGACCCCACCTACACTGCTACCATTTTAATAATTTTTTCATGATCTTTCCTTTGTCTTGTAAAGAAATAACTCACATACCTATGCCTTATAAATTTAGCTATAACCCTCAACGCATTGCAGCCCTTCACTGCCCATGGGTCCTGTCCCCATGCCTGCAGCCCTTCACTGCCCATGGGTCCTGTCCCCATGCCTGCAGCTCTTACTGCCCATGAGTCCTGTCCCCATGCTACTCCATGCTATTCTCTGAATAACAGAGCACTACTGCCAGACCTTGAGAGTCCAAGAAATCTTTCTTTTGACTCCTCGACTCACCAAGCCTGCATCACTGCCACTTCAACATGTATTTCCAATCTCCTTTACAGTTTTCAATAAGAATACAAAAAGAAATGAACCCTAAAAACAGTCTAGTTTCCTAAGTTCATTTTCTAGTCCTATAAAATCTAATCCCTTAATTAGCTCGGTAGTCCTGCTTTTTTACATATCTAGCTTGAGATTGCTGTCCAGGAAATTACTCATTTGAATAATTATTTCTGCCAAGTTCCACACCTTTCTTTGTCCTGCCTTACTTCCTCTCTTTAAAATGTGCCTATGTCCTCCCATGCACATTGCAATTCTGAAGGGAAAAAATTGGGGTAACTAGGTGTGGTGACCCTTCGTAAAATGTAAATGGATGTAAAATGTAGCATATTTCTCTAGGAGTCTGTTAACAAAGAAGATATGTAAGGAAGAAAGAATATCTTTTTCCCCAAACGTGTTGATAAAGGCCAGCTCCCAGACCACAATTCTTTTTTTTCAAGACCATAATTCTTTTTTTTAAGACCATATTTTTAATATAACAAAAAGTAATATGAGCCTTATACAATGGAATTATTCAGTCTTAAAAAGACAGGAAATTCTGACATATACTACAACATGGATCAATCTTGAGGACATTATGCTAAGTGAAGTAAGCCAAACACAGAAAGAAAATACTGAAGGATTCCATTTATCTGAGGTACTTAGAGCAGCCAAAGTCATAGAGGCAGAAAGGGGAATAGTGGCTGCCATTCTACCGGGAGGAGGGCGAATGGAGAGTTATTGTTTAATAGGTACAGAGTTTCAGTTTTGCAAGATGAGAAGAACTTTGGAAATGGATAATGGCAATGGTTGCCCAACAATATGAATGTACTTGATACCACTGAACTGTACACTTAAAAAAGCGGTTAAGTTCGCGCACCCCACTTCGGCAGCCCAGGGTTTGCCGGTTTGGATCCTGGGTGTGGATCTAGGCACCACTCATCAAGCTATGCTGTGGAGGTGTCCCAGATATAAAACAGAGGAAGATGGGCACAGATGTTAGCTCAGGGCCAATCTTCCTCAAAAATAAAATAAAATAAAATATATAGACGTTTATTTTGCTCCCATGTAAAAGTCTGGAGGTATGCCGTCCAGGGTTGTCAGGACAGTTCTGCTGGGTGAAGGCCTCAGGGTCTAGGCTCCTTCCCGCTCACTCTTCCTCCATCTGGAGAGTGGGACCCTGATCCTCACCATCCAAGGTGGCAGTAGTTTCAAAGAGCACGCAGTGGCTGTCTTTTAAGGAACGATCCTTGAAGCCGTCATACAAAGATATTTCCCCTTACATCTCACTGGCCTGAATTTAGTCACACGGCCATACCTACCTGCAAATACAGCAGGTAGGAAATATAATTTTTATTCTGAGAGGCTATGTGTCTAACTAAAAATTACATTATTGTAGAAGTGTGGGGGAAATTATGTCCAGAACTGTTTCTGGCACTACATAATCTTTTTCCTTGGCTTATAACATTATAGAAACTTCAGGTTTACGTTATTATATTTCATTATATTTCAACTTCTATATAGACTGCATCGTGTCCACCACCAACAGTCTAGTTGCCATCCATCTGTCACCATACACATGCGCCCCTTTTGCCCTCCCGCACCCCCCTTTCCCTCTGGTAACCACCAATCTGTTCTCCATCTCTATGTGCTTGTTTATTTATCTTCCACATATGAGTGAAGTCGTATAGTAATTGTCTTTCTCGGTCTGACTTTATTTCTCTTAGCATAATACCCTCGGGGTCCACCCATGTTGTCTCAAATGGCACGATTTTGTCTTTTTTTTATGGTGGTACTAAGTAATCTTAAGCTCTTCTTATATATTCTTCCAGATTGTTTTCTCTTCTTGTACTATACACATTACCCTGCAACTTGCCTTTTCTTTGCATATACCACGGAGGCATCAGAGTCCTTAGTTGAAAGAAACACAAACCAACTCTGGCTAATTCAGCAGAAAAGTAACTTATTAAAGTAATTCATACAGTTTCTGGGAAGGCTGGAGAGTTAGACTTGGATTTTAAGTTATTCCTGACAGTTCTGCAGCATTGGTGTCCTGAACCGCCACTGCCACTGGGCACAACCAGTGCAGCTTGCACACTTGACTCACTGGGAGTCACCTGGCTGGCTCCTTGGGCACATGATCTACTCAGTTGCATGGTTCTCTTTACATGCTTTCTCTTGGAATCCAGCCACCCCAATGTGAGGAAGCAGAGAGACCTCACGGGGAGGCCACAGCAGCTGCCCCCTTCTGGGACTCCAAGACAAAGTGCCTTCTCTATGGGACTAGTGTCCAGCGATGCTCCAATGTAAAAAGGGATTTGTGGACAATCCGTGGAAATGACCTGGGTTTGGACCCAGCCCCATCACTAGGATGGGACCTCGGGCATGTCTGTTTACAACTTTATTTCTTCATCTGTAACATTTTGATGACGACTATCTCCTAAGATTGTTAAAATGATTAAATGACGGAAATTAGTCTGACACAAAGTAAGCGTAAAACAAATGTCAGTCATTAGATTATGAAGCATATATTAGCAAATTAAAGATTCTCAAAGCTATCTGACCAGAAAACTGCTGAATTTTCCAGGTTGATCCGTCCACAGAACCCTTTTAAATAGCACATCTATAATTGGAATAAGAAAAGGATTAGGGTGGAGCCGGGGGAGCCGGAGTGAAGGGGAGCTGGTGGGACAGGCCCACACACGAGGACGAGGTGTTGAGGTCTATGGGCCCTCCCCCCCGCCTGGAGGACAAGGACAAGGCCTGGTCTTTTCCAGCTCCTGGGTCCGAGCCGGGGACGCCTACGGGAGGCTGCCCTTCTCCCCACCCCACGCGCCACCCCGCGCTCTGCTCCTCTTCCCTCCCACCGGCGAGTGGCTGTTACGGTGTCATCCTGCCCACACTGTCGGGAACCGAGGTCACCCTTCCGGTCCTGACTCAGGCCTGACTTACAGGAAGGCTCCAGACCGCTGCGAGCGGGCGCACGAGGGCGCGGTCTGGGGCGGCGGTGGGGGTGGGGACGTCCGCGGCCCGGCTCTCTGCTCTTGGAGCCCGGAGCCCGGGAGAAGGGGAGAGGGATGGGGGAAGCCTGGACGCCCTCGCGAGGAGGAAGGCGAAATCACCATGTGACGAATTAATTTTGGGAAAATGCGCATTAACGTGTCCATATTTTGTCTCTGTAATGAAAATTTACTCATAATCTCGTCTTTACCTAACTGGACTGCTCCTTTCCCACGAGACCGCATGTCTTTTTCTCATGCTTGAGGTTTGTGTTGCACTGACAGTCTCACTTAGGTCACACACACTTCCCGTTTCTGTTTAGTCTTAATGGTTTTTTGGTTTGGTTTTGTTTCTTCATTTTAAAAACAGTTGACATTTTTTGGCTAGCTAATATATGAACGTAATAAAAATAAATTCAGACATTAAGAAAGTATATGCAAGGACGTCTCCTTTCCAGCCCTACCCTCAGTTCCCCATTCTCTTTCCCAGAAGCAACCATGGTTACCAGTTTCTTGTGTGCCCTTCATAGGTAATCTATACAAGTATATATTTATAAGTGCTTAAAGATAGTTCCTCCATTTTCCTTACCCAAATGCCACATATACACACTGATCAGCACCAGAGTCTTTTTCAAATAGTGTGTCTTGGAGACTCTGAACAAGTGCAAAAGTGAGACGGTATGCAAGATGAAGAGTGATTAAAAACTGTGTTCTATGGTGGGCTTTAAAGTATTTCCAGCTTTTTGCCAATAAAGGCAGAGAGCCCAACTGTGGGAATTATAAGTGCATTTCTGGCTCTTGGCGTGCATTGGCTGTTTCTAAACAAAGGGAAACGTTTGCCCAGTATTCTTACTGAAGTTCCGCAGGACGGTGATGCCTGAGACTCCTGACTCAGCCAGATGGGGCCCATTTCCCCAGCGGTGTGTATAGCTCTTGCCTGAAGTCCCTAAGCCTGAGAACGATGACTGGCCTGCGCAGCACCCTCTTTGAAAGCCAAGGCTGTTTTGTATCAGTGGGAGATCCCAGAGCCTCCCCAAATAGGAAGCAGTTGTGCAGACCACTCCTTTCAGACCCAAAGTGCATGTGACCCAGCTGTTTTCTTATTTCTTAGGCAAGCCTCACTGATTCTAACCTCAAATTCATCAGAAGGCTTATCATACTGTCCTAGGACCCGGAGTGACAGCAGCCTGGGCTCTGCCTGACAGCAGAGAAGGGAGCAGGGTTGAGAAGACCACCTATGCCCTTAGGGAAATGCTGACTAAGCTCAGGGCCAGCGCTTACTGAAATTTACCTTATAACCTCCATGGGAAGCCTTGGTCCTGTTTGCTTGCATAAACAAGGCCTGTCTCCCTGCCCCTGGATTTCCTTTTTGCGTCCCACCAAGGATCAGACTTTGGAAGACCCTGGCCAGTCTGGGTGGTGCAGGCCTATCACCCTACTATTTCTTTGTACTCTGCGTATAGTCCTGAAATAGTCTGACCAACAGGGATGGTCTCCTTTGAAGGTCCACACAGCTCTGAGGAATTTGCCCATCCTCTTCCTCCCCAGCTACCCCAGGTTACTGGCATCTGCTCAGAAAGGAGCTAGTAGAGCGGTAACCTAGGAGGGCTAGAGTAGTTGGTCTGGGACAAGGATGAGGGAGACTAATCAACCACGTTAGGCTCAGAATAGAGAAGAAAGCAGGACCCCAAGGGAGCTGTAGTTACTCCTTTCCTGCTGCTATTTGGCTGTAGTTTCTCTCTCCCATGCCATCAACAAGCCCCAGTGAAACCACATGTTGGACTGATTATTTGCATTTCTTCTCAGATCCATTCTCTGCTCTCCTCTGCCGTGTTCTGCGTGTTCTGCGTTGCAGGGAAATGCATTTACCAGGTTCCCATCTCATGCAGAGTGAAAGCCAAATTCCTTACTGCATCCTACAAGGCACTCTACCTCCCTCTAGCTCACGCTGATCCAACTACACTGTCTTTTTGCTATTTCTGGATACAATACCTAGCTCCTGCCATAGGACCTTTGCACTTGCTGCCCCTCAGTCTGGAAGCTTGTCCCCCAGATATCTTCATGGCTAGTTTCCTCACTTCTTGCAAATTTTCACTCAAAAGTCACTTTCTCTGGGGCCCCTCCTTGGCCGCACTACCTAAAATTGTACCTCGATCCCCCAGACATTTCATATCCCACTGCCCTCTTTATTTCTCCTTAGTACTTATCATCATCGAACATGCTATATATTTTATCTTGCTATTGTCTGCCTCACCCACTAGAATGTAAAGTCCATGCAGGCAGGGATTTGTTTTCATCTTTTTGTCATTACAGTAGTCCCCCCTTATCCATGTTCTCTTTCTGTGCTTTCAGTTACCTCCAGTCAACTGAAGTCTGAAAATATTAAATGGAAAATTCCAGAAATAAACAATTCATAAGTTTAAAATTTTGCTGTTTTGAAGAGTGTGATGAAATCTCACTCCATCTCGCCTGGGAGGTAAATTATCCCTTTGTCTGGAGCATCCACACTGTATACGTCACCTGCCTGCGAGTCACTTAATAGCTGTCTCGGTTATCAGATTGACAGTTGTGTATCTCAGTGCTTGTGTTCAAATAACCTTTATTTTACTTAATAATGGCTCCAAATCGCGAGAGTAGTGATGCTGGCAATTTGGATATGCCAAAGAGAAGTTGTTGTTGTTAATCTCTTACTGTGCCTAATTTATAAATTAAACTTTATCATGGGTATGTATGTATAGGAAAAACATAGTATATATAGGGTTCGGTACCATCTGACGTTCCAAGCATCCACTGGGGGTTTTGAAATGTATCCCTCAAGGGTAACGGGGTCTACTGTACTGAATCCCCAGAGGTTAGAACCATACCTGGCACATAGTAGGTGCTCTATAAACATTTGTTTAGTAAAGAATGTATGATGTCATTGTTTGTCACAGCAGGGAGGTGACAATCTGATATTCCTTATGGGGGAAAGAAAAGTAAAATGGCCGGGTGCCTAAAGTGAGATTATTTACAGCAGTTAGAAACAAATGACTAAATGTGCACACAGCAACTTGAGTGGACCATAAAGTCACAGTGCTGAGTGAAAAAATTACGAGCAAAATCAAGAAACAACTACCCATTTTACAAGGATAGATACAAATTCAAGATATATATATCAAACACATTAGAGAGGGGGTGGAAGTAGGGAACAGGCATAAAAAATAATTAAGACAAAAATAAATAAAGCAAGGGACGATCCTTGTACCCATCCATGTGGATAGAAGGCGATGAATTGAGATTAGCACTGTGCCTAAGGTCAACCCAAAAATTAGTTAGTGTTGTGAAATGTATTTTGTTTCATACAAACTTTTTCATTAGAAACTTAAAAATATGTATTTATATGAGTATCCAGAACAGGCTTCAAATATTTGTTTATTTTTTCCTGAGGGATACTAAAAACAATTTTTAACAGCTACATTAAGGAATAATTGACATACAATAAATTGGACATATTTAAAATGTACAAGTTGTTAAGTTTTGACGCATGTATAGACCTGAGAAATCATCCTCACAATTTAGAGCCAATTTACCCATTAGGCACAGTAGGCATATACCCACAAAAATGTTTTATTTTAAATTCAAAATGCTTTAATTCTTAAAAAATTGTTTTAAATTCAAAGGTAATAAACTTTTATATCAAAGAAAAATTTTTATATGATATTAATACACTTATCTTTATACCAATGCAGCTGTATTTTCGTATTAATATATTTTTAAAGATTTTTAATATCCAGAAAATATATTTTATGAAGGAGGGGCCCACGAAGGGGAAAGCACCAAGGACCGATGAAAATCATAATTCAACTCTACCACAATTAAGATAACATGTCTATCCCCTTCCCAACTTCTATAGGATTCGAAGAAACCTGGGGGTGAGGGAAGAAAAGTGTAACGCCGAAGCACGATGTTTCCGCCCGGTTTCGAACCGGGGACCTTTCGCGTGTGAGGCGAACGTGATAACCACTACACTACGGAAACCAGCTGGTGGACAGGTCCTTGAAAGTCGGTCTTGAAGCATAGCAGCTCCCGGAAGAGGACTCGGGAGGCCAGCCGCAGCACCGCCTCACCCTCGCGCCTGGAGGTAGCCCTCAGGGCCCGGGCTGCTCGCCCGGCACCTCGGCCATCAGCACGCGGCGATCTCAGTGGTGCCTGCTCAGGAAACTCCTGGCACTAGCGGGGCTCCAGGCAGTGTCGTTGCTATTGAAAGCCCGAGTCTGAGGGCCAGCGCTCCAGGCTTCCGCAACGCTCGGCGTGCAGTTTTCCCCATCTTCCAGGGCCCGCAGGAACGCCTGGCTGGGGTCAGGCCAGCCGCTGGCAGTTAGCGCGCGCCCCCTGTCCTGGGACTGGAGAAAAATGGTGCAGTAACTACAGGTAGGAACAGACCTCGGTGACCGACTTGGTCAAGATAAAGGAAACCGGCTCATATTTGAAACAATAAAAATACACCTTCCGTTTGCCCAGCACTTGATTTAGAAGGCACTTGTAAAAGGAAAAACTCACTTTTTCCCTTCCTGTGTCTTTCTTTCCTGTGAGTCTGCTTTATTAGTCACACACAAACACTTCACTTCTGGTCACCAAATGTGTGGAGGATTTTCCCCACGCCAAGCAATTCTCTGTCTGTGACACCAGGCGGGTGTCCTACAATTTAACTCAATTCTGACACTATGTACTCAGAGACAGCGTCAGATCCCACAGGTTAAGGGCTCAGTCCTACAAGACTGCCCTCCCGTCTGTGTCACGTCCTGTCCCGTCTGGTGCCACATGCCCCACACCCCCCTTTCTGACCCACCAGGGCTACAGATTGAGGGGACCAACCATCCTCTTCTCAGGTTCCCTTAAGTTGCTAGAGCAGCTCACAGAACTCAGGGAAACACTGACGTTTATTAGTTTCTTAAAGGATATGATATAAAGGATACAGTTGAACAGTCAGATGAAGACGTACACAGATTAAGGTCTGGGAGGGTCTCAAGCACAGAAGCTTCTGTCCTTGTGGAGTTGGGGTGTGTCACTCTCCCAGCGTGGATATTGTCTCCAACCTGGAAGCTCTCTGAACCTCATACTTTTGGGCTTCTATGGAGGCTTCATCGTGTAGGCTTGATTGATCATTAAGTCCATTTCCAGCCCCTCTCCCCTCTCTGGAGGATGAGGGAGTAGGGCCGAACATTTCAAGCTTCTAATCTTAGCTTAGTCTTTCTGGTGACCAGCCCCATCCAGGAGCCAGCCAGGACCCCATCCAGAGTTACCTCAATAGAAAAAAAGACGCTCCTGGTGCTCTTAACACTTAGGAATTTACAAGGATTTTAGGAGCCTGTGTCAGGGACAGGGTCAAAGACGAGTATTAGAACAAGAGATGCTTCTAGGGTTCTTATCACTTAGGAAATTACAAGGGTTTCAGGAGCTCTGTGCCAGGAACTGGGGTGGAGGTGGAGGGTGCAGGTAGAGACCAATATATACATTTTATATTTTCTATCTCTCACAGCCCTCTCCCTGGTCTCTGGTCATGGACTCCTTACAGCAAAATGACAAACAAGTCAAAAGATACTGGCACATTACTAAAACCCCAGCAGCTGTTAATAATCATTCCACTCTATCACCTGGCCCCGGCCCTTTGATCAGTCTTTAAGACACATTTGGTGACCAGAAGTGCTGTGTGAGAAGTGAAGGAGACTCACGGGGAAGGAAGCACACAGTGGGGAAGAACTGGGGTTTTCCCTACACAGAAGAACTGAGATTTTCTTTTTAGTGCTTTCACACTCTCGCGCATTCAATTTGTTTTTATAATACTGCTAAGAGGGAAGATTTTTTTTTTTTTAAAGATTGGTATCTGAGCTACCAACTGTTGCCAATCTTTTTTTTTTTTCTGCTTTATCTCCCCCAAATCCCCCCAGTACATAGTTGTATATCTTAGTTGCAGGTCCTTCCAGTTGTGGCATGGGGGATGCCGCCTCAACGTGGCCTGAGGAGCGGTACCATGTCCACGCCCAGGATCCGAACTGGTGAAACCCTGGGCTGCGGCAGCAGAGTGCTGGAACTTAACCACCCCACCATGGGGCTGGCCCCTAAGAGGGAAGTATTAAAGATGTTTTAAAATGTGTAAAGATTTGCTAAGAAAATTTGACTTGCTTAAGATGGAACAAAGTTAACAGTAACATACAACATCTAAATACAACATCTAAAATGATCAAGGGATTAATATCTAGATTCTAGAATGTAGAAGAAACTTCTTTTTCTTTTTACTGAAATATAACTGACATGTGAAGAGCTTCTGAAACTAGAAACACTAATAACAAAAAGCCAACAGGAAACCCAATAGAAAAAATGAGCAAAGAATGTGATTAGTCAATTCACAGAAAGGGAAAGCTAGGTGGCTAAAAATATGCAGAGATGGTGAACCTTATTAGTAATCAGAGAAATGCAAATAAAACATTTGTGAGTGAACATTTGTAAAGTGAGATACCACTTTACATCTTTGGGAAACATTAGGAAGTTAGTTAATAAGTCTTGGGTAAAATACAGAGAAATGAGAATACTCATGTCCTGCTGGTAGAGTTCAAACAGGTACAGCATATTGGAAAGCATCCTGGAAGTCACCCTATGACTCAGCAATCCTTCTAGCTACAGACCACAGAGCGCTGAGGTCTAGGTCGATAAAGAGACATGTATCAGGATGTTCATGACAGGACTGTGAGTGACAGTGAGAACTGAAGGCAATCCAGATGTCCATCACTAATGCCTAGATGTACTTATGCTTGGTTTACTTATGCAACATGGATAGAATACAAAATATACTGTATTCACAAAAAAACAGTGAAAAAGGAGTAAGAAACAGCACAAAATTTATAGCACAAACCCATTTTTGTAAATACATAATATTGCATTTTGTAAAATAAACGCATGCTCTCACATACACAAACAGTAATACTATATATATTTCCAGAATTCAAATGTATTTAAATAGACATAATAAATACACCACACTGGTGCATTTTGAGGGAATGGAATGGTTGTGTGTGGATGAGAAATGAAGAGAAAAAATGAAAAAAGTATAATAGAAGAGGAATCTTACCGGATCGGTGACTATAGTGTGCAATAAAGTGAGGGAGATGATTAACTCGATTTTGTGCAGCTGGGGGTGACAAGAGAAGAAGAAGTGAAAGTATCCAATGCCCTTTAAGGCAAAAGGCAGAGGACTGACTCAGGTGAAAAGATTCACAACATACTATCAAAAGTGCTCCCACAAATCTGTAAGACAAAGACAACTCAAGAAAAATAAGTATTTTTTGGAAGAGAATAGGTGACCAATAAGCATATGAAGTAATGTTCAAACTCACTAGCTTCTATAGAGAAAAAATTGGTTACATACAAAGAAATGGAAATCAGAGCCGCGGTGCGATTCTCAGCAGCGACACTAACCTCCTGTCTTAGTCCGCTGGGGCTGCTGTAACGTAATACCACAGACTGGGGAACTTGTAAACAACCATCTTTGTGGTTGACGTGTTTTAAAAATCTCCTACTGTTGTTTTATTAAGGTTTGAAGAGGGAGTGAAGTTAGATACATGTATCCAATCTACTGTCTTCATGTGAAACTTTCCTTGCTGCTTGTCTTAGTCCACTGAGGCTGCTGTGACAAAATGCCAGAGGGTGGGGGGCTTAGAAACAGGAAAAATTTATTGCTCACAGTTCTAGAAGATGGGAAGTCCAAGATCAAGGTGCCAGCATGGTCGAATTCTGGTGAAGGCGCTCTTCATGGCTCACAGCCAGTGCCTTCTCGCTGCATCCTCACCTGGTGGAAGGGACTAGGGATCTCTCTGGAGCCTCTTTTATAAGGCACTCATCCCATTCATGAGGGCACCACCTCCATGATCAAAGCACTTCCCAAGTCCCCACCTCCTAATACCATCATCTTTGGGGGTTGAGATTTCAACATATGAATTTTGGGTGGGGACATAAACATTCAGACTATAGCAATGCCACTGTATTTACATACTCAATCTGTGACATTTGTTTTTTCATTTAACCACTCACACAACTAATATTTATGGAGCACTTATGTGCCCAGTGCAGGGTGATGCTATGGACTGGACCAAAGAGTGGGTAACTAACTATAAGAAAGTTCAGCGAGGGGCCGGCCTGGTGGTGCAGCAGTTAAGTTCACACGTTCAGCTTCGGTGGTCCAGGGTTTCGCTGGTTCGCATCCTGGGCACAGACATGGCACCGCTCATCAAGCCATGGTGAGGCGGTGTCCCACATGCCACAACTAGAAGGACCCACAACTAAAAATACACAACTATGTACTGGGGTGCTTTGGGGAGAAAAAGGAAAAATAAAATCTTAAAAAAAAAAGTAGATAGAGAAAAAACGATATCACTTTCAAAAGGGCAACATAAAAATGATGTCTGATTTTCCAACAGAAACCAGAAGACATGTAATGGTATGTCTAAAATGCTGAAAAATAGAAGAAACACCTGTTATCCTAGAATTATATAATCAGCAAAAATATCCTTAATATGAAAACAAAATAAAGACATTTTTCAGACAAACAAAAGCTGCACAATATGTTTCCAGCAGACAGAAGGGAGTTTTTCAGGCTGAACGAAAATGACTCCACATAGAAACATGTATGCATAAGACAAAATGAAGAGCACTGGCAAGGGTAAATACGTGAGTGAATATGAAGAATATTGCCAGTTTTAAGTGACAATGATAACCATGTCTTGTGGGGTTTATAACCTAAAATGAAGTAAAATATATGACAACGACAGCATACATGGCAGGAGAGGTAAATAGAATTGAGCAGTTGAAAGACTCTTGCATTGTTTATGAAGTGGTAAATATACTAATTAAATTAGAGTAAGAAGTCAACGATGCCTATTGTAATCTCTAGGGTAACTACTAAGAGAATAATACAAAAAAAGATATAACTAGCAAGCTAATAAAGGAGATAAAATTGAATAACAAAACATATAATTAACACAAAACTGGAAAGTAGTAATAGAGAAATAAAGAACATATGGAGTAAATAGGAAACAAATAGCAAGATATAAGATTTAAACTTAACTATATGAGTAATCACATTAAATGTAAATAGACTATATCCTCCAATTTAAAAACGAAAATTGTCAGACTGAATCAAAAATAAAACCAAACCCAAGACCCAACTATGTGTTGTTTACAATACATACAGTACACCTTAAGTATTGTTAATAGACACAAATTGGTTGAAAGTAAAATGATGGAAAGTAATGTACTATGCAACTACTAATCAAAAGAAAACTGGTGTGACAATATTAAAAACGGGGAAAAACATCCAAATGTTCATTACCAAGAGAGTGAATAAATAAATTGTGATGCATTTATATAATGGAATACTCACAGCAATAAAAGTAACTATCTACTTATATTTGCAATAATATGGACGTATTAATAAGCATTATGTGAGTGAAAGAAGCTAGACACAAAAGAGAACTTACTGTGTGCTTTCATTTATATGAAGTTTAAGAACTGATTGTGATAAAAGTCGGAATAGTGGCTCCCTCTGGTGGGGATATAGTTCGAGAAGGAGAAGGAGAGAACCATCTAGGATGCTGGAAATGTTCTATATCTTGATTTGAGTGGTGATTACAAAGGTGTATGCATATGTAAAAACTCATCAAGCTGTAAGTTTAATATTAGTGCACTTTAAATCTCAATAAAAAGAAAAAGTAATAAAATAAAAGGCAATTTCCTAAAAATAAATAAATTGAATAAAATAAGATTTCTTTAAAATTACAAATGCACATATCTTTTGACTCAGCAAATCCTCGTCTATGAATTTTTTCTCCAGGCATGTGTGCACATTTTCAAAATGATACATGTACAAGATTATCCATAGCAGCATCATTCGTAAGAGCAAAAGATTGGAAACAACCTGAATGTCTATTAATAAAGGATTGGTGAAATAAATTATGAATACCTATGCAGTGGAATATTATACAGCCACAAAAAGAACTAAAAAAGATCATTTAAATGAAAAACACAAAGTGTAGAGCCAGCCCTGATGGTCTAGTGGTTAAAGTTTGGCACTCACATCGCTTCAGTGGCCCAGGTTCATTTCTCCATCTCAGAGCCACACCAGTCATCTGTCAGTTGCCAGCGACTCACACAGAAGAACTAGAAGGACTTACAACTAGGATATACAACCATGCACTGGGGCTTTGGGGAGAAAAAAAAAAGAGGAAGATTGGCAACAGATGTCAGCTCAGGACGAATCTTTCCCTGCAAAAAAAAAAAAGGCAAAGTATAGAAAAATATATGTAGTATGGCACTATTTGTGTAAATGGGGAGTACAATTACAGACACTAGGTGTAAAACCATGAAACATTTCTGGAAGGATACACAAGAGATTGATAAGTTCACTGCCCCTGGACAGAACTGGGTGGCAGAAGATAGGAATGTGAAGAATGTTCACAGTACCTTTTGAAGTATGCAAATTTATCATCCATTTAAAAAAAAAAAAAGGCAAAAACAAACACCAGGTGAAGAGTTGAGGGCCCAGCCTACGTTGCCAAACCGGGAGAAAGAGTCTATGGCTCATAGGGAAAAGGAACCTGAAGTAGGAGAAAAAACAACCAAGTGTAGGTTTCAAAACAAATTTCCCGACATGTTTGCTTACAATCAGGGTTACAATTTGATGGCTTACAATTTGATGAGAATATACCAATTACAAGAAGACAGGAAGTGACCAAAGGATTAAATAAATATTATTACTCCTTATCTACAAATGGCAAGATATGGGTTAAGTCATCAGAAGCCAAGCTGCTAAAGACAGAGGTAGGGTCTGTGGGCCATGGTACTGTATACATTGCTGAACAAGGAGTAGGAAGATGTAACTGAAAACGCCAAATTAAATTGAAATGAAGGGGCCTTTAGGCTTTTCCTACTCTTAGTTGGCTCTCATCATCCCTTACTTCTTATCGTGGCCTCTGACTCCACTTGTGTGAAGCCACAGAATCTTCCGTGTGCCCATGACCCTTCAAGCCACTGTCTGTTACATGTCCGAACATGTAGCACCCCCTGCAAGACGGAGATGTTTGAAACAATTGTATCAGATGATGTTAAAGGCTTTACTGTAAGCTTTTCTTAACAGGGAAATTTTATTCAAGCCATTTAAAAGGTTGATTAACCTTAGTATTGCTGTATGAATGATTTAAGATTTTCTTTCAACTACAACAGAAATAAATTTGATGATGGTTTATTTTCTCAAAAACCCAAATACATGCAACCTTTGTGTTTTTTTTTTAAAGATTTTTTTATTTTTTCCTTTTTCTCCCCAAAGCCCCCCGGTACATAGTTGTGTATCCTTCTAGTTGTGGCATGTGGGACGCTGCCTCAGCGTGGTCTGACGAGCAGTGCCATGTCCACGAGCAGTGCCATGTCCACACCCAGGATTCGAACTAACGAAACACTGGGCTGCCTGCAGCGGAGCGCGCGAACTTAACCACTCGACCACGGGGCCAGCCCTCAACATTTGTGTTTTTTATTTGTTTGTTTTGATAACTTAATCTTTCACAGACACGAAGGGCTGAAACGAGTTGGAAATGATATCTGTTTGTAGATTATTTTCGTTTGACTCTAACTGAAGTGAAACATCTTTTCTGTAACCATTTAATCAGTTAATCCAGGATGGCAAGTGCACAGAATGGGAAATTGAAATAACCCAGAAAATAAGGCAATATGTTATGCAAGTTGGTAACCAATTTCTAAAATATGCAAGGATGGTTTCTGAGCTGCCGGGATAAGAGTATCTTATCTGGAAAGCTCTATTCCTGTACACACTGAACACTTCAGACAGAGATGTGTGGGTTTTTTTCCACACACAGACCAGTTCTCTGACACCAGCTGGGTGTCCTACAATTCAATTCAATTCTGACACTATCTACTTGGGGTTAGTGCAGACCCCACAGGTTAAGGGCTCAGTCCCACAAGATTGCTCCCACCCCTACTTCAGATACCTATGGCAAGTCCAGGTTGTCACCTGTGCTTCTAATCAAATGGCTGTGAATCTGAGGTTCCCATGACCCCTTCTCTGGTTTGATAACTTGCTAGAATGACTCACTCAGGAAAACAGTTTGCTTACTGGATTATCAGTTTATTATAAAAGAATACAGTTCCAGAAGAGCGAGATGGAAGAAGCGCATAGGGCAAGGTATGTGGGAAGAGGTTCCATGCCCTCTCCACGCATACCACCCTCCCAGCACCTCCGTGTGTTCACCAACCCCAAAGCTCTCTGAACCACCTAGTTCAGGGATTTTCAGGAGGTTTCATCCAATAGGCTTCATCCACGATCGATTATTAACTCAGTCTCCAGTCCCTATCCAGAGGATGGGCGGTGGGGCTGAAAGTTCCAACCTTCTAATCATAGCTTGGGGTTTCTCAGGACCAGCCTCCATCCTGAAGCTATCCCAGAGCCCACCAAGACTTGCTTCGTTAGAACATAAGACAGTCCTATCATCCAGGAAGTTCCAAGGGATTTCTGTGACAAGAACTGGGCCAAAGACCAATTATTAGAACAAAAGATGCTCCTCGCACATTTATCCCTTAGGAAATTACAAGATTTTAAGAGCTGTGGTCAGGAGCCTGGGATGACTCACAGAAATATCTATTTCTTATCACAGTACCTATACAGGGTCTTTCAGACACTTGGCACAATGGGACTGGCCATGATGATTTTACAAGTCTCAGCATTCATATTAAGCCAGGCAGACGCCAGCCCTGACTGTCACTTTTCATTGAGGGAGGGGAGGAGAAGGGGCCTGCAGGGGAGAGTAGGAAGCATCTCTTACCAGATCCTGATATTTACACACTTGACTAAAACAAAGACTCAGAAAGTTAGAGAACCAGTGAAGGCAAACCGAAACGTAGAGGGTAGCAGGATAGTCGCCTCAAAAAAAGGTTGTCCAGGGACAGGATCTGCATCACCGCACATTGCATTAAAAGCTGACCGTGCAACCCCTGTGCCACGTGTCCTCAGCAGCACAGCTTCGAGGGTAAGTCTTGTCGAGGCCGTCACTTCTGAGAGGTAGAGCTTTACTTCGTCCTCAGTCCTGCCAGGCCCTAGCTCCAGCACTGGAACTCACCACGGCCAAGGACCCAGCACTGTGATCCACAGCCTGGAAGCACCACAGATGTGGGTGATTCCAAAAGCCTGAACCTGAAATCATCGCCACCACCTCCCTGTACCCTGGGCTTCCCTCCCAGATCCCTGCTCCAGCCAAGGTGATGGCCTTTACCCCTGGAGATGAGACCCGAGTCAAGAACTAAGCTGAACTCTGAGCTGGTTGAAGGGGAGACCCTTCCCTTGGACTGAGGAAGGGGACAGCCAGGGGTTGGGGTGGGGGAATGCCCATCCCAGAGCCCCTTAGCCTGATGACCACACATCTCAGCCACCTCTTCTGTGGGCCAGTTTCATCACTTCTTTCTGAAACACATTTTAAAAATAAAAATGCTGATTGTTTACCCAAAGGTGTAAATTAAGAATGGCAGTGAGCTCCTGATCTCTCTAGCCATAATTCTCAAGGGAAACTAAGGGCGGGGCCAGACACCCAGCTGCTAGGTTGACAGCACCTGAGAAGTAGGGAGCTTGTGAAGGTTGAAAATATCTTTCAAGTAATTCCAAAAGACCCCCACCCTCTGTTGATAATCATTGATTTATACTTTTTAAAATTAATTTTCATGCTGAAGCACGCACAATAGTATTTCAGAAATCTTCTAAATCTGGAATAGTTGTGTTATCATATAGGTACAGTATCAGTAATTATGAAACTTCCTCCCATTTTGAAATCCTAAAAGTAGTTAAAATTAGAGTTCTAGGCAGCCCAGTAATTTTACTTTTTTGGTCTTTCCACTGGTGGCTGTCGCCAGGTGTTTAAGGTGTCTCAAAAGGAAGTCTAGAGCCACTCGATACATTTACTGGGCTTGCAAAAATCAGAGATGTCAAACTTCATCCATTTGGATTTCTTGTAAAATAGGAACGTATTTCTATATGGTAACTAACTGGTTAATTTTACTTGTAAACTAGGAAATAAAACAAATAAACAAAAGTGATGTTAAATGGCTGGACAATCAAACCCTAATCTCCCATGACAGACAGGAACAGTCACCACAATACTAATGAGGAAGGAGAGGGGCTCTCATCAAGGGCGTTTATCTTCTTCAACTGTGTGGTTCTACCTTGGGTCCAACTAGCTACAAGGCATTGATTGCTCTTGTCTCGTTCGCTCCCTGGCAACCACCCAGTGTCCGATCCCTTTCCAGCGGGAGAGAGTGAGACCAGCACAACAGTGTCACATGGTGGAAATGCCAGAAATATTGTCGACTCTCCACACCCACCCCAACCCACCGGCATCCTTCCATGCTGTGGTAGGTGGTCACAGACAGCCCCTTCTTCCCCCCAGGGATGAAGATGGTGCTGCAGTGGCCTGGGAGGTGTGAGGCTGCTGCACAGCCTCACAGGGTAGCAGTGGGAGCAGGCGGAGTAGAGGCGAGGTTTGGCCTTGCAGAAGCAGTGGCTCAGGACAATCCAACCACCTGCGCTGGCGAGATGCCTGCCCTGCTGAGCTGAGGTCTGAAGGAGGGGGAGTGAGGCCACCAAAAAGAACGGTCTGGGAAGAAGCTGTCTACCTCTATCTGATAGGCAAAGCAGAAAAGCAATCAGGTGGGCATAGGGCCCAGCTGAATGCCTGGATGGGCGGTGCAGCCTGGGTTTTCTCAGGTCCTTTGGCTGCTTGAGCCCTAGAACAATGGGAAATGGTGGCACAGCATTGGGAGCTCAGTAGTGGGAAGAAAAATGGATAACAAAACCAAGACTCAAACTCCAGCCGGGAAGTTTGAGAAAGAAGCCTTAACCACTAAAATGTAAATGTATACCAGGAAACTAATCCTACCTTCCGGTACCAGGATCAGGTACATCGCTTGTGGGGCTCAGTGCAAAATGAAAATGGGAGCCCCTTGTTCAGAAAGCAGCAAGAAAAAAGTGTTGTTAAAGGTAGTGAAATGTAAAGCTTTTTCCTTTCTTCCATGGTCGCTCTCTCGACTTGTCATGGTGTTTTTTTATTTGCTATTTAAAGTCATGAAAAATTAAGAATTTAAATAATTACCATGGATTTTATCCGTTATCTTTTTTTTTTTAAGACTTTACTTTTCTTTTTTCTCCCCCCAACCCCCCGATACATAGTTGTGTATTTTTAGTTGTGGGTCCTTCTAGTTGTGGCATGTGGGACACCGCCTCACCATGGCCTGATGAGTGGTGCCTTGTGCGCGCCCAGGATTCCAACCAGCG
Organism: Equus quagga; assembly: GCF_021613505.1. Lineage (NCBI taxonomy): Eukaryota > Metazoa > Chordata > Mammalia > Perissodactyla > Equidae > Equus > Equus quagga. The sequence continues at coordinate 32,453,806 of NC_060279.1, read as the reverse complement.
AAACCCTGGGCCGACAAAGCAGAGCATGCAAACTTAACCACTTGGCCACGGGGCAGCCCCTACCCGTTATCTTTATATTGTGCGATGCCAGTTTTAAATGTTGACCAAGTGCTCACTATAGCCCGTTTCTTATCCTCTGCTTTGTTCTGACCTAACTTTAGTCTGGCTTCTCTCCTCCCCACAGGCTGTTGAATTTTGGCTTGCCCAGGAGAATTAAGCAAGCGCTAAAATGCAGAACATGTCCCTTTTACCAGCTCATCCTGGGAATCAGTTGACCAAAGGGAGACACATTTCCTGGGAAACTGCCCTGAACCTCTATGCTGTCTGTTCACTCTCTCTTCCTTCTCCAGCTTCCCCTTAAAAGTTTCTGCTAAGCTCTGCTTACCTGTCCCTATGAAAGAAACACTTTTTTCTGTGTGATTTCGAGAGATTTGTAGGCTTCTGAGATTGGAGCATTCTTCCTATTGCAACAGTCTTTTCGAAAAGTCCCTCCTTATCTAAGTCTAGATGTGTTTTTGTTTGACAATGCAAATATAAAAGCGTTTAACTCACATGCAGAATCACTGAAATCGCAGAATCCATATTTCGTGGCATCTACACGCACATGAATTTTTGTCCTTATCAGAACAGTGGAAATGATGCACAGAAGTAGCTCAGCTGTGTTCATTTTACTTCTTGATACACACATTCTATCAACATTCTCTACCTTCAGCTTGTCAACAAGGAAGGAAGGACAGGAAGGAAAAGGAACTATGGGTTGTCCAGTCTTTCTCTTTCCTTTCATGTCATCGTTTTCAGCATAAGTGGTTGGCAAATACAGGGAAGTAACATAAGAAAGGACATGACAGGATTCCTTGGCCGTTCATTTTTCTTAGAATGCCATTGCCTCCTTTTTGCATTTGAACCAAGTTCTTCTGTGAATGGAGAGTGTGGCCTTTGGCGCTGTCAGGTCAACTTATTCAGTCATAGAGGCAACGTGCTTATCTTATACTTGCTTTGAGCCTCTGAACTCCCACTGCATAGTGGGTCCACCTGGAATTCTGTGTTCATCAAGCATAGCGAATGCTATACACAAATGGGCAACAAGAAAGGCAGACAAGAATATTGCTGCTATCTTCTCTGCTCATGCGTAGGCGCCATTCTATCGGATTTCAGTTACAAAACTCATGTTCAAAGAACAAATTATTTAAAATTTCAAGGACACTTTTCAGACCTCCCTAAAAGTTTCTAATATGTGCGTGAATCATTCTCAAGATCTTTTTCTAGAAGATGCTGCGGCACATACCTATGCATCTTTCCCTGGTGGTCTAGTGGCTAGGATTCGGCGCTTTCACCGCCGCGGCCCGGGTTCGATTCCCGGTCAGGGAAGTTAGTTTTGTTTTTTGCATACCGACATTCTGTTGTTGCTGCGGCTCCAAATGCCTCCATGCTAACCGAGGCTCCCTTGCACGCACCCCGCATGTCATCCCATCTTGGGGTATATCTGTACCGAGGAAACAAGGTGCCTGTGAAGAATGAAAAATTCCTGTATGCAGATTCAAACTCACTTGCCTCTGCCTCATTGTATTAGAAATTACTGATTTATGTGGGGTTTTAAAAAATAATAAAGGTAATTTCTACATGAAACGAGTTATATAAAATGACTTCTAAATCCATTAAGGTTTGATTGGCATAGGCACAGTTTTAGTAATGGGTGTAATTTTTCCCCGAGTTCATTGAAACCCTTTGAGCAGTTACATTCCAGAGACGTAGACAGCCGAGGTAATTTTACCACTGCCATTTGGTCTTTTGTGAAAATGAGAACACGTTTCTATATGGTAATTAGGTAACTTACCGTGTAAGACCGGAACTACGAAAATAGATCAAGAATGATCTTATTAAAATAGCAAGTTATATGACAACAGACCTTCAGCGACCTGGTCCCGTGGTTCTCAAAACTGACTTCAGGTCACCTGGGAGAAGTTTGAGAGGCATGCGGAATTCCCGTGCCATCGTCTTAACCTGAGGATGCCGTAGGATGGCCCTGGGGACAAGAGGAGCCATACGATCACTTGCTGGTCTTGAAGATTGTGCGCAAGCAAGTCTTGGTTAAAATCGAGGCGTTCCGAGCCGCAACAATAATAGAATGTCGGTATGCAGAAAAGAAAGATTAAATTCCCTGACCGGGAATCGAACCCGGGCCGCGGCGGTGAAAGCGCCGAATCCTAACCACTAGACCACCAGGGAGAGACGCCTGTAGAGGTTTGCAGCATCTTCTAGAAAAAGACCTTAGGAATGATTCAGACACCTGTTACAGACATTTAGGGACGTCTGAAGAATGTTTTGAAGTGGTATGTGTGGTGCTGGGTGCGGTGACTGCCACCTGGGTCAGAGGGTGAAAGGAGACTTTAGTGGCAGAAAAATTGGAAGAAAGATTGTCACAAGTCAAACCGGGGAAGAGAACAATTTTTCCTACGACATGTTTGTCACTCACCACAAGGATTTCTCACATTTCTTTCTTTTTTCCCTTCTTCATTGCTAAAATCTCTGTGCCTCTCTCACGTCTATGGTTTCCCCATGGTTGACTGAGGAAAACACGTCCCTCTTTTGCTCTCCCACCCCCCAAAAGGGATCCTATTCCTGATCTCCTCTGAATACGCCCCTCCCTAGTACAGAGGGAGGAACATTCGGGACCAAGGGGACATGCTCACCTGGAGCTGCACCCCTCTCCTGGGCCATGCTCTGTTATTTGAGACCTGGGAATGGCCTTCACAAATGCCTGAAGTCTGATTAGGCCTCTTCCCCATCAGTACTGCTGAGGTGGATTACGTCTCCAGATTGTGCAGGCAAGGATCAGCAAGTGGCCAAAAGAAGGACGTTTGCAGGGGTTTGGACAGAGCTTGCTGGTGGGGGGTGAGGTGTCCATACACCTGCACAAGACCCCTCTCAGTGCAGGAAGGAGCTGGGGCTAAAGGACAGGGTTCTGCCTGCACCACCATGCTCAGGCACAGAACGGTGATGTGTCTGTTCGAAGGGCAAATCTGGCCCCATGGGTCCTTAAGGAAGTATTTTTACGAAGGTAGGAGGAAAGATGTCACCTTATTTTACTGTTTATTAGCTTAACTTATAAGTTTAAAATATTTAGACATATAGTATGTGGGCCTCTATTTTTACTCTTCCCTACTTCTCTGACCTTCCAGGCCTGTCCATGTATCCAGCCGTCACCCCCTCACCTCAACCACTTGGATCCAAGGTCACCCTCTCTCAAACTGAGTCATTTCTTCACTCCTCCAACCAGGAAACCCTCCCCAGGCCCCACCCCCAGTGAATCACAGCACCCTTGGAAAGAAGCCTTTCCTACCCACCATGTCTATGAAGCACTGAGTCCTTTCTGCTTTAACCTCTGAGGCTCCCCGTCTAGTGAGGACACTGCCAAGTTCGTGGAGTAGTGCTATCACCTCCGCAGCTCAAGCAGCCCCCATATGGTTTAAAGGTAGTGGGCTAACAGGGATGCATTTTCTCCTTAAAAGTGTACTCAGTAGCATGTTTCCAATTAAAAAAAAATTGAGGGGGCCAGCCCCGTGGCCGAGTGGTTAAGTTCGCGTGCTCTGCTTCAGCAGCCCAGGGTTTCACTGGTTCAGATCCTGGGCGCGGACATGGCATCAGTCATCAGGCCATGGTGAGGCGGTGTCCCACATGCCACAACTAGAAGGACCCACAACTAAAATATACAACTATATACCGGGGGGATTTGGGGAGAAAAAGGCAGGAAAAAAAAAAAAAAGATCAGCAACAGTTGTTAGCTCAGGTGCCAATCTTTAAAAAAAAAGTTGGTAAAACTGTTTCTGCTTCCTTTAACTTGAGGAATCTTCAGATTTCCTGCTAGGAGTTAATGAGAAGAGGGAGAAGAAGGGGACTATAAAGTTTCTTGGATGTTGGACTGGATGAATGGTGTAGTAGGCAGGGTTCTCCAGAGAAACAGAGTCAATAGAGGTCTATACCTGTATCTGTACCTGTATCTATATCTATGTCCACATCGATAGCTATAGAGAAAGAAAAGAGAGAGAGATTTACTATAAAGAATTGGCTCATGTGATTACGGCATCTCAAGATCTGCAGGATGAGTTGGCAAGCTGGAGACCCAGGAGGGCTGATGATTTAGTTCCATTGGAGTCTGAAGACCTGAGAACCAGGAGAGCTGCTAGTGTAGTTCAAGGGCGAAGGCCAAGGCCGGCAGACTCAAGACCCAGGAAGAGCTGGTGCTCCAGTCCAAGTCTGAAGGAGGGAAAAACCCAATGTCCCAGGTCAATGGCAGTTGGGCAGGAGGAGTTCCCCTCTTCCTAGGGGGAGGGCAGGATTTTTGTTCTACTCAGGCCTCCAACTGATTGGATGAGGTCCACCCACATTAGGGAGGGCTATCTGCTTTACTCAGACTGCTGATTTAAATGCTAATCTCATTCAAAAACATCCTCACAGAAACACTCAGAAGAAGGTCTGAGCAAACATCTGGGCACCCCACGGCCCTGTCAAGTTGACACATAACATTAACCATCACAGATGGTGACACCTTATACTAAGCACACAGAAGAGAAAACTGCCTTGGCCGGCCTTTAGTTTAGGACAGCTCTTTTTTCAGAACACTTATGCTTCTGCCCTATCTGGATATAGTGCAAAGACGTTTTCATCTGTTATATAAGATGAATTAAGAGAGAAAAAGCCCCTTCTGGCAGAGAAATGGCAGGTCTGGGGAAGAGTAGGCTAAAAACCCACCTCGCCTGTGCTTAAACCACCAATATGTTGATTCACAGTCAAACCTGCCGACCACTGGACTTCAGGGATCATGCTGAGTTGTTGTTTTTTTAAGTGAAATTCATATAACATAAAATTAACCATTTTAAAGTGAACAATTCAGTGGTGTTTCATACATTCACAAGGTAGTGCAACCACCATCCCTTCTAGCTCTGAAACATCCCCCAATAAAACCGTATATCCATCAGGCAATTACTCCTCAATTGGCCCTCTTCCCAGCCCTTGAAGCTGCGAGTCTGCTTTCTGTTTCTAGGGACTTACCTACTCTAGATATTTCAAATAAATGGAATCACACAATATGTGACATTTTGTGTCTGGCTTCATTCACTTAGCATATTTTTGGAGTTCATTCATGTTGTAGCATGTACCAGTACTTCATTCTTTTCTATGGCTGAATAATATTCCATTGTATGGATACACTACATTTTGTTTCTCTGTTCGTCTGTTGATGGACATTTGGGTTGTCTCCACCTTTTGGCTGTTATGCATAGTGCTGCTATGGACATTCATGTACAAGTATTTGTTTGAGTACCTGCTTTTAATTCTTTTGGGCATACCTAGTAGTGGAATTGCTGGATCACTTACCTTCGCACCAGCAATGCACGCTGACTCCAATTGCTCCACATCCCTGCCAACACTTTTCATTTTCTGGTTGTTTTTTTTAAAGATTGGCACCTGAGCTAACAACTGTTGCCAATCTTCTTTTTTTCTTTTTTTCTCTTTCTGCTTTTTTCTCCCCAAATCCCCCCAGTATATAGCTGTATATTTTAGTTGTGGGTCCTTCTAGTTGTAGTACGTGGGAGGCCACCTCAATGTGGCCTGATGTCCATGTCCATGTCCTGTGCCATGTCCGCGCCCAGGATCCGAACCAGCGAAACCCTGGGCCACCATAACGGAGAGCACGAACTTAACCACTCGGCCACAGGGCCAGGCCCCACTTTTCATTTTCAATTGTTGTTTTTTAAATCTTTCCTTGCCTCTTCCTGACTTCCCTGCAACCCTTGGCATCCTTGGCTAATAGCTGGAGCATGCCAAACTCTGTCTTTGTCTTCACAAGGTCTTCTTCCCTGTGTCTCTGTATGCTCTCTCCTCTTCTTATAAGGACAGTAGTCATTGGGTTGAGGGTTCACGCTAACCCAGTATGATCTCACCTTAACCTGGATATATCTGTAAAGATGCTATTTCCAAATAAGGTCACATTTGCAGGTACTGCCAGTTAACACTTGAATATAAATCGTTTTGGGGGACACAATTTGATTCACTATAGTAATGATGGTAAATTTTAATTTCATTCAGTTTTTGTTTTGTTTTGTTTTGTTTTGGTGAGGAAGATTGGCCCTGAACCATCTGTTGCCAATCTTCTGCTTTTTGCTTGAGGAAGATTGTTGCCGAGCTAACCTCTGTGCCAATCTTCCTCTACTTTATGTGGGATTCTGCCACAGTGTGGCTTGATGAGCGGTGCTACATTTGTGCCTGGGATGCAAACCTGCATACCCGGGCCACCAAAGCGGAGTGTATGAACTTAACCACTATGCCACCTGGGCAGGCCCTTTCTTTTTTTATTGTATTTAAAATACACATATTGACAGTTGGCAATGAAAAGTGAGGAAATCACTGTACTCATCCCCATCAACTCTCCTGATTCACTAAACTTAAACGAAATGAAATCTATTATAAACGTAAATCTATAAGTAACATAAACACACAGTATAAAGAATAATTTAAAAAAAAACACAAATGTTTCCTGTATGCTAATATAGAATATAAGATTACCAGTGCCTTTGAAACCCTCTCTATTATTCTCACCAAATCCTTCCCCTCATTTCCCCCAGAGGCAACTACTATGCCTGTATTTTTTCTCCTTCTTCCGGGGCTTGAGTGGCTTTCAGCCAGGTTATCTTCACTGCCTACAGTGGGGTGGGAAGTACTCCCTTTTTTCTAGTCTCCCAGAGATTTTGTGTAAAATAGAAGCTCTGTTTCTTGAATGGTTGGTAGAAATTATATTTGAATCCTGACTCACAGAGTCCATGAGCATAATACAATTAACATTGTTTTTATGCTACTACATTCGGGTGGTTTTTATATGCAGCAATAGATAATCAAAACCGAATTTGGTGCCTGGAAGTGGGATGTTACCATAACAATACCTAAAACATGTGGTGCTGTTTTGGGGACTGGCTGGCATCCGAAGCCTGATGGCTGATAGCAATGGCTTAAAGCAAAGTCAAGAATATATTATTGAATCCAGATGAAGAAGGACCTTTGTTTTGTAGTGTTAGAAAGCACATCAGCATTGTTGTGTGTAGCGCTGTGAAAATAGGAACTGTACCTAACGAATTCAGTGATCTAGCCAAGTAATTTTCCATGCAGAGTACCAAAGGAACTGCTTGTATTCTTCGAGTTGCTGTAGGGGACCAGAATATGCCACCCCAAAATATGCCACTTGGGCATAAGGATGATTTTGAGCTGGAGGCAAGTGAGAATCACCAGATGCAGAAAGAAGCCTTCCCAGAGCTTCTTTATCTGACTAAAAGCAGAAACTGCTGGAAAGTGAGGACTACGATCCATCTGCTCTGCCAGGGAAGATTTATAGCCACGAAGAAGACAGAAAGTCAGCGTCGAGATGGACCTGCTCAAGCCTTACTCCATTACTTCTCCCATATATTTACCTTCCTACAGTTTGCTGCCCTTGAAAGTCTAAAACTCTTTTCCTTTGTCTTGTGACTAAATGAAGTAATTTATTTCTCTTTACTTAAGATGCTGTGGGGGATCAGAATTGGCCACCCCAAAATGTGTCTCTTTGGAATGAGGATTATTTTGGGCTGGTTACTTTTAAAAACTGCAGACTTGAGAGAAGCTCTAGAAAGCAGAATTTACCCTTTGTAAGAGATATTTACATTTGTAAAGGAAATCTCCATCTGGAAAGGTGTCTCCCTCTCTGTACCAGGAAGAAGAGGGGAAGACCTTCTCTCTAGAAACTCTTATCAATGCGGAAGGCAAGGACTTAAATCTGTATAATAAGCTTACTCTAGTTTACTGTGCTTTTCTGGTGATCTCCCATAACTGACTCTTCCCATCCTCAACATCCTCCTATGTCTTTAGCTGAAGATGGTATTTAAGAGGAGAGCCTCTGCCATTTTGGCAAGTTGCTCAGTTTTCCTGAGTGTCTTCCCTGTATACATGTTATAAAGCTTTGTTTGATTTTCTCCTGTTACTCTGTCTCATGTCAATTTAATTCATTAGCCCAGCCAGAAAAACCCAGAGGGTAGATCTATCTTCCTCCCCTACAATGCTATATAAACCCAAGTTCTAACTACCCCTTTGAGTTTCTCATCATGAGTTTTCCCCTGCGTGATGTGTCCTGCATGCGTTAATAAACTGTTTTCTCTTGTTAATATATCTTTTGTCAGTCTAATTTTACAGGGCCGCAGCTGGAGAACCCAAGAGGGTATAAGGAATAAGAATTTTTTCTTCCCCTACACTGCCTATGACAAAACACTAGAAAAGAGAGATGAACAAAAGAACTAACAGCTCAGTTATCAATTGGAATTTGGAGGAAATGTAAAGGCTTGGGGCAGTTTCCATCTAGTAAGTGCTTCTCAAAGAAAGAGAAGGCTTCCACACAAAAGTCAAATCCGGGCACTGTCAGCAAAACACGGTCACCGGGGAAAGATGAAGCTAAGGCTATACCTTTGGAAATGTTTATTAAGACCTCTGGCGGATTGAAGTCATGCATCATAGACTCTTTCAGATAGAAAGAAGGCATTCTATCAGTCTTAAGGGCATACCTTAAAGATCTTTCCTGTTAATGAGGCTCTTAAGAATCTTAAGGTCATTGACCCCCCAGCAACTTCACTAGGAGCCCAAAGTAGAAACGGGCTTATCTCAAAGAGATTTGTGAGTGTGACTTTTGTCTAATAAGGGGAATATATATTGATACGTAAGAAACTGTCCAAGCTTTCAAAGGAAGTGTATCAGCTTGAACTGAAAGGGACAGAGACAGTACAAAATTCAAAGAAGCCTTTGGCCCTCCAAACTTCTACGGACAGGAAGCAGGCTAAGAAAATGCTCAGCTGCAAACACTGGCTATTCTTATGGAAAAGACAGAATGACTCAGGAGATGGAAGGGAGGGCCACAGAGAATCATTCCCAGTGAGTAGTACTGGCCTTAAGGACCTGGCAATAGGTACCTGACTGGATGTCAGAATTGCTATGGACCAGTGATTGCTGTCTGTCTCCAATTTCCCCCTTTTGAACAGGAATGTTGATAGCAGTTAACCCATGCCTGTCTCGATACTGTATGTTGGATATATGGGGGCCAGATAACTCATCCTTTTACTCAAGACTTTTGACCAAGAAGAAACTACCCAAGGAGCCTCATCTATGCCAGTAACAACTCAGAAATGAGACGAGTAGCTTATGAAGAGGTGGAGAACGTGAAGTTCTGGGGCAAAGGAAGGATATTTTGTGAATCAAAGGACAGCAGTCTCTGAGTGGGCTGTGACCCATCAAGCTTTAACATAACAGCAGAAAGCCTAACCCCCTACACTGTGAAGATCAGGTAGAGGCCAGGGGCTGACAGTCCTCTTGAATTATTTGCAGCCAAACCCTAGAGTGCACCCTGCGTTAACCTCCAGGTCCCAGCTCCAGCACTTGGGGGAGATCTCGATCCTCTGCAGCCAAGGTCTCTGCCTCGCCATCCTGGGCCTGAGAACCTGGAAGCACAACAGATGTGGCTGATTCCAAAAGCCAGTTTCCTTCAGCCAGTATGGGTGATTGCATAGCACAGCCTTGTAGCCTCCATAGCTTTGTAAATGGAAGAACAGGAGGAAGAATTAGGGACCATGGTACCCTGTTTGTCCTGGAAGTTCCCCAAGGATCAGACTCAGTTCACACTATTCTTGTTGTCAGGAATTCCAGGAAGGAGGTTATGAGCTGAATAACCACGGTAACTGTATCTGTTGTCTTGCTCATCATTTTATTTGCAGCTCCTTGCAGAGTACCTGGCACATAACAGTTGTCAACATAATGTTTGATGAATGAATGAATGCATGCGTGCATGAACAAATAGATGAATAATAGGTACATATTCAGAGACTAGGGACAAGCCAGGATTTTGTGTTTTTCTAAAAGCCTTCAGGAAGACCAGCCAATTATAAGAAAGTTTGCTTTAGTCAAAAGAGAATTTCCTCTCCATGGTCTTCCTGTCCTGACTTCTGAGCTACGAAGGACACCTGAGAGGATGAAAAGTCGGCTTTGGCTGAGGGGAAAGGCCAGCTCACTGGAGTTCCTGGTGTGAGGACAAACACAGACTGGAGTCCTGGCAACACATTTCTTATACTACATCAGAACTTCTCAAGGTGACATGGGTCCACTCCCCAGGGAGTTGACAGTGGGCTAACAGGAAGGGAAGCCAGAGAAGTTAAAATGGGAAGGGCTTGATGACTAATGGATTTGCTGGCTAAGGGGACTTCAAGGAAGTCCCCTTCCTGTCTGTCTTGTTTCCCTAAAGGGATGTTACCACCATTCATTGAGAGAGGGGACATTGGAAAAGACTGCTGCTTAGGGTGTGGAGAGAAGATGGACTCAGTTTGGGAGATGATGACCCCGAGAGCCAAGGGGTCGTGTGGAGCAAGTAAGTGGATGCCTGGATGGATTTAGAACTCAGAGAAGTACTGGAGACACAAATTTGACAGTTGTCTGTATAACTGCAGACACAAGAGTGGTGAAATCACCTAAATAGAGTGTAATATGAAATGAGAAGAGTTAGGGCCAATGGGAAAGCACATAAAGGGTTATTTCTTTAGGACCTTCACTGCAGCCGTATGTATAAGAGGCGTGTCCAGCTATAGGAGAATAGCTGGATAAATTAGAGCACATTAATGCGTGAAATACTGGGCTGCCCTTTAAAATTGGCCAGAGGTCATTGGGTTTCTCCAGCTGTTTGGCATCTGCTGCAAGAATTAACTGAGTGGGAAAGAGCCTTAGCTGTTTTCTGTAGTAGCAGCGCCCACTTGCAAAGAACTTCTGGCTGTGAGATTCTGTAGCAAAACAGCACTCAAAGGATTCTCTTCTGGAGGGAAAAGAAGTACAGGAACCTCTAGTTTGGCCATAGATGACTCCTGAGCATGTAGGATAAGAGAAGCTTGGAAGCATCTCCTCCTGGACAAGTAATTCATAGACCTTTGGATTAGAATTAGAACTTCGATATCTAAGAGGAAGGAAGGATCAGGAAAAAGGAAGGCTATGGTCAAGAGAAGGCTCTTTGGTGATGGTGACTCAAGATTTCAAGTGCCCCTGAGTGGGACTGAACCACCAACCTTTCAGTTAACAGCCAAATGCTCTAACTGATTGCACCACAGAGACCACATCAGTACTTAACTTCTTGCAGATCATATTTGTAGATCTTTAATCAAACACTGTTATTCCCCTGCCTGGATTCCAGCCTCTTCACCCTGAGACTGCAAGTAGGTCTGAGTTGTGTGATTCTAAAAGCAACGACAGGAAACCATTCCCACAAACTGACACTAAGGTCCTGGCTTCCTTTCTTCCCAATTCCTTAGCGACAGCAGGAAACAAATGCCTTTTTCTCCCAAAGTTGAGACCTAGACGCGAGTAAAACCAAATTCACAAGCTGAGAGAAATGAGAGTAGCTTGAGCGAATGGAGCAGGGGCCGGTGAGTAGTGGGGAAATAGCTCAACACTGATTTAAAATAACACCCCTGCTTGGGAAGTCAGGCTGGTGTCCTTACTTCAGTGAATTCCTTTGAAGCCCAGTTTCATCACCTCTCTATGAATTTTAAACCCATATGCTGAGCATTTATTCAAAGACTAACTTCAATATGGAAGTGAGCTCTGAAGCTCTACCTGAATATGATTCTCAAGAAGCACTAAATATCCCATGGAGAGGCAAAACATCATCTGGGCACCTGAGAGATGGAGTAGGTTGAACGCTCCCCCAACAGCTCCCCATCCCACCACACAAGGAGTAATTCAAAAATATCACTAATGAGCCATGGCTCTTCATAGAGAATCACTAATTTATGAGTACAACTAGAATTTTTTACATGAAACCCTGAAACTGACCTGCAAGTTACTTCGAAACAAGAAAATTAGTTTTAGTAATAAATGTAATCTCCCCAGAATCTTTGGAATTTTAAAAGCAGTTAACTTTTCAAAGTTCTGTAGAGCCTGGGCCATTTTACCTAACTTCTGACATTTCCATTGGTAGATCTCGCATTCAGAAGGACATAACTAGAGAAATTCAGACCATATGTTACACTTACTTAAGCTCAGAAAAACAACCTACACTGTTCCATAGTCGAGGTTTGCTAAAGGTACAGGAGCCACCGCAGAAAGTCTGACTCCACAGAGCCGAGAGGCATCTTTTTTTCCGTTAATTTTCTTACAAGATCTGATGATCAACTCCTATAAGAAAGGGGAAGGCCAGGTAGCTACAGAACCTAAAAGGGGTATTGAATTGAACACCAACATTCTCACATAAATAGAGGGGTAATAGCCCAGGAAAATATTAAGAGAGCTGACAGGAGCTGGGAGCTGAACTTAAAGGAACTCAGCAACAATGGAACACGGCATTTCCTGGAATGCGAGGATGGCGTTAGAGAAAAGATATCAACTAGAGTGAAAAGAGTGAAAAAGGGGAACACATGTTCGGGAAAGAGGTTTACAAAGGATAGGCATCGATGAGAAAGGCAAACAAAGGTTAAGGCAAGACAAGAAGGTGGAGCATTTATTCAAGGACCTTAAATATAATGCAGATACCACGGGGGTGCAGAGATTTGGGAAGAAGAGAACTGAGGTCTGCTAGGTACTTTGGGGAACCAATTCGTGAACAGATACTAAACTCAACTGGCTGACAGCGGCCCGGCCGTCTTGGCGTCAAGCAGCAGGAGA